>NC_054474.1:66282355-66583605 GCF_017639515.1 Carcharodon carcharias | reverse complement strand
GCATACCAGCTGCACGTTCAGTGAGTAGAATCCCTTGCGGTTGATGAAGTCCACCGAGTGTAGCGATGGAGATCTTAGCGCCACGTGAGTGCAGTCAATCGCACCCTGCACCTGTGAGAATCCTGAGATCAGGATGAATCCAATGGTCCCTGCATCCTGACTGTCCTAGGCCTGGGCAAAATGCACAAAGTTGTGTGCCATGGAGAAGATGTCATCCGTGACCTCATGGAAGCATTTGTGGGTGGCGGATTGTGAAATCCCACAGAGGATGCCTGTGGAGCCCTGAAAGGAGCCACTGGCATGGAAATTGAGCGCCATGGTCACTTTCACAGCCACTGGCAGTGCTTGCCCTCCATATCCCCTTGGTGCCAAGTCCTGTAGTAAATGGCAGATGTGAGCCACCAGGTCCCTAGACATGCACAGTCATCAGCGACACTGGTTCTCAGTCATTTGCAGGGATGGCAGGCAGCATCTATGGACCATGGGTGTTGCTAGGCGTCAATCAGCCACGGCTTACTGTCGCTCCTGGGCAATGTGTGCGGGAGCCGCTGCTGCCTCTTCTTCATGAGTTTGCTGCTCCTGCCTTTGCGCAGCCAGGAGCCTCAGTCACTCTCTTCTCTGTCTTCTATGGTCTCTGTGGGCCATCAGGCATACAGCTAGGTCACCAGGGGGTGTGGGTGGGGGGGCAGTGGGAGGGTAAGGTTTGGAGCGCTTGGTGGGCCTTTGGTTCCACCGCATTTCTTGCATGGCCGGACAGGCTAGGAGCTCGACCCCAATCATATAATAGTGGCTGCACCTGAGCTGGCTCAGTTGCAGAGTCATAGTCAGTTTATACAGGTGTCCCTAAAGCGTGCCCACTTCCCTCCTTGCTTATGTGTGACCCCCAGCTCAATTTCCTGTGAGCAGGATGCAGCACCAGGAGAGCACTTGACCCCTGCCCCATCGACAATAGTTGCCTCCAAGGCTGGCCGGCCCTTGCCCCCAGACATTGTCCTCCACCACCTCAGCAGTCACCTCCAAAGTTGGCCAGCACTTGCCCCCGGAGCCCACCCCCACCCAGCAGTTGCCTCCAAGGCTGGCCAGCACTTGCCCCTGGAAACCTTCACCCCCTCAGCAGTCACCTCCAGGGCCAGGCATCAGTTATCCCCTACCCCCTGAGGCCTGTAAACAACAGGCATCAGTTATCCCCTACCCCCTGAGGCCTGTAAACAACAGACGAGTTGTGGACAACACTGCTGCTCACTCACCTCAGTTCCCCCAAATTGAAGGCCGCCAAGTGCACATCACCTGCGTGCTGTTGTGAAACGTCAGTGTGCTTTCCCACCAACGTGGACGGATGATATGGTGGGGTTGGCCTGGTGGGATGGCCTTTTAATGATATGCTAGTGTATTACAATTAGCTCCCCTTCAACCAATGGCAGGAAACACAGCCCGCCACTGTGAAGCAGGTTGCGCTATATTTTCCGCACATGCCACCTATTATGCTCGCCACCAACGGGCTTGGAAAATTCCACTCCTGCATCTTGTGTGCAGTTTTGGTCCCCTTATTTAAGGGGGGATGTAAATGTGTTGGAGGCAGTTCAGTGGAGGTTTACTCAGTTGATATCTGGAATGAGCGCATTGTCTTATGAGGATAGGCTAGACAGGCAAGGCTTGTTTCTGCTAGAGTTTGGAAGAGTGAGGGGTGACTTGTTGAAGTACATACGATCCTGAATGGTACTGACAAGCAGACATAGAAAGGATGTGAAAGCATGCTTCCTCTTGAGGGTGAGTATAGAACTAGGGGGTAAAAACAAAAAATAAAAAACAAAAAACTGCAGATGCTGGAAATCCAAAACAAAAACAGAATTACCTGGAAAAACTCAGCAGGTCTGGCAGCATCGGCAGAGAAGAAAAGAGTTGACGTTTCGAGTCCTCATGACCCTTCAACAGAACAGTTCTATTGAAGGGTCATGAGAACTCGAAACATCAACTCTTTTCTTCTCCGCCGATGCTGCCAGAGATGCTGAGTTTTTCCAGGTAATTCTGTTTTTGCTTTAGAACTAGAGGGCACTGTTTAAAAATTAGGGGTTGCCCTTAAACGACAGAGGTGAGGAGAATTTTGTGCAACTTTGGAACTCTGCCTCAAAAGCGCGGGGAGACAGGGTCATTGAGTAATTTTGAAGCAGAGGTAGATCGATTTTTATTAGGCAAGGGAATCAAAGATTATCAGAGGTATATGGGAATGTGGAATTTGAACTACAAACAGATCAGCCATGATCTTATTGAATGGCACAGCAGACTCGAGGGGCCCTACTTCTGTTCCTATTTCGTTTGTTTGTATGTTAGTAAAGACTACACTAATTCAAACAAGCAGATCTAGGAAAACTATTTGTAATTGTTTCAGAGGGTCACTGGTGGGCTCAAATTTCCTTTAAATAACCAACAGTCATGTAACTCATTTTGAGGAAATTCTATGCTAAGCTTTAAATCTACATTAAGCACGTTTTAAATAACTCTCACCACACATCTGCTGCCTAGCTATTTTTTGGCCAATCATTTTATATGAGCTAAGTTTCCTTTTATTTAACTGAAAGTGGCTAATTTCCAGCCTAATAGCTTTATCTTGAGCTCTTCTTTTGTTTTATCTATTTTCAATGTGAATCTAATTAGATTTGCAGCACTTGCAAAATGTCAGTTAGTGATCAAGTTTCATTGTAGAATCTAATTACATTTCATTGCTATATTTCTGTAAATGAATGGAATATGCCACACTTTGCAACACATCCATTTGTTTAAAAAGGCAAATGAATTATAGCATTACATGCAAGGTCAATAAGAAGATTAAGTAGTTGATGAACTCTCTATGCAAAGTACAAATAAACAAGATCATTGACAATTAGCAACCAGATTCAAAATCAAGAGAATTAAGTAAAAATAATTCTTGAAACATAGGTCTTCCTGTTACACAGGATCATTTGTTATTCAAATAATAGTACCAACCTCATCTGGGGTTGCTGTATCACGTATCCTGAATGGGTAGATTTACCTTGGAAATGCGCTAAAACTGTTCTTAAAGCCTACAGTGTTATACATCCCCCCTCCCTCTAATTATCATTATTATCAGCATCCTCTTCCAATTCATCTGGAAGGAGGGAAATCCAGCGTTGCTACTACAGGTGCAATGGTCATGGCAGTCAATATGTGATTGTATCCATGTAACTCAATGAAATGTTTAAGACTGGTGCTTCTTCAGGGTAATGAGTCCACGGGTTTAAAGTTAGGTTATTACTGTTTATGAACCAGCAAAGAAGGATCTGGATTTTAGGCCCCAAGGAGAAGAAAGCCTACAAAGGGCATTTTTTTGGACCCATGAGAGGAGGTGATCTTGGCTTTAAGTGCCATCTCACCCTCATTAAGGAATTTTCTTCTGAAATCTGGGTTGCATTCTATATGGCAGCACACAAAGTGCTTTCAATCATGCTTCTGAAAGTGGAAACAGACCTCACTAAAGATAATGAAGTACCACATCAGTACCCTGAGGATCAGCTACAAATGGTCAGTCCTACCAATGTAAGAAAAAATAGAAGGCTAAGATTGAAAGGGCACACAAGAGTAGAGAAAAAAGGCACCACAGTGGTCTCACATTAGTAAGGATGGATCTTGGCTCAGAAGGTCAGAAAGTAGAGTCAGTATGGGTGGAGATTAGGAATAACAAGAGTCAGAAAATGCTTGTGGGAGTAGTTTATAGGCCACTAACAATAGCTGTACCATAGGACAGTGTATTGAACAAATATTACTGGAGCTTGTAACAAAAGAAATGTAATAATTATGGGTGACTTTAATCTTCATATAGGCTGGACCAAATAAATTGGCAAAGGTGGTCTGGAAAAAGCGTTTGTAGAATGATTTTGTGATACTTTCCTGGAGCAATACGTTGTGGAACCAATTAGGTTTAAAGCTATCTTAGATCTAGTATTGTGTAACGAGGTAGAGTTAATTAGTAATTGTAAAAGATTTGCTGAGAAATAGTGATTACACTAGAATTAAATTCCATATTAGGTTTGAAAGCAACATACTCCAAACACAAACAAGAATCCTAAACTTAAACAAAGCCAATTTCATGGAAATGAGGGTGTGCTGGCTAGGATTGATTGGGTAAGTAGACTAAGAGGTATGGAATAAATAAACAGTGGGACACATTTAAAGAAATAATTCAAAATGTTCTACAAAATACATTCTATTGAAAGCCAAAAACACAGCAAGAAAGATCCATCCATGGTTCACTCAGGTAGTTAAGACTCATATTAGATTAAAAGAAGAGGCTCATGTGGTTGTGAAGGGATAGTAGTAAGTCTGAAGATTGAGAGTGTTTCAGAATCTAGCAAAGGGTCACCAAAAATGTGATAAAAAGGAAAAAAATTGAATACGTAAGTAAACTAGCCAAGAATATAAAAACAGATTGTAAGAGCTTTTACAAGTATGTCAAAAGAAAGAGAGTATCTAAAATATACATTGGTCCCTTAGAAGCAAAGAAAGGAGAAATTATTACTGGGAATGAGGAAATGGCAGGGACATTGAACGAATATTTTATGCCTCTCTTCATGGTAGAATACACAAATGAGAAATAGAGAATAATCTAGGATTGAAAAAGAGTGGGGAAATGAAGGAAATTAATACCAGCATAGAGAAAGCAGTGGAGAAACTCATGAGACTAAAATCCAACAAATCCCCGGAACCTGATGCCCTACATCCTAGGGCTCTAAAAGACATAGCTGCAGAGATAATGGTTCTGGTGGCTGTGATTTTCCAAACTTGGAAGTTAGCAAATGTAACACTGCTATTCAAGAAAGGAGTTAAAGAGAAAACTGGAAACTGCAGGTCTGTTAGCCTCACATCAGTCATCGGTAAAGTGCTGCCATCTATTATTAAGGAGGTCTTAACAATTCACCTAGATACGCAGAGTATAGCCAGACAATGTTGGTTTTTTGAAAGGAAAATCATGTGTGATGAATTTATTAGAGTTTTTTGAGGGTGCAATTAAAAAGGTAGATAAATACGAATCTGTAGATAGAGTATACTTGCATTTTCAAAAGGCATTCACACAAAAGGTTAACACACAAGATCAGAGCCCATGGAGTTTGGAGTAATATATTGGCTTGGATAGGGGGTTGTTTAATGGACAGGAAGCAAAAAGTATGGATAAATAGGACATTTTCAAATTGGCAGGCAGTGACTAGTGGAGTGCCACAAGGATCAGTGCTGGGGCCTCAGCTATTTACAATATATATTAAAAACTTAGACAAGAGACCAAGAGCAATGTATCCAAGTTGGCTGATGATACAAAGCTCGGTGGGAATACAAGCTGTGAGGAGGACACAAGAAGAGATATAACCAGGCTTAAATTGCTGGGCAACAAGGTGACAGATGGAGTAAAGTTGTGTACTTATTCATAGGAGAAAAAAAAATTGAAGGCGTGAAACTTGTAAATTTTGTTGTTTGGAGGGACTAGTGTGTACTCATACAAGGAACAAAGAAAATTAGCATGCAGGTACAGCAAAAAATTAGGAAAGTCAGTGGCTTATTGGTCTTTACTACAAGGGGACTAGAGTAGAAGAATAAGCAAGTCTTGCAACAATTGTATGGGGCTTAGGTGCGACTACACCTGGAATTTGGTCTCTGTGTTTAAGAAGAATTGCCTTATAGAAATCCAGTCTTAGAAGGAGCAGTGTCACTTTAATTGGCTTCCCTACTGACAGACTACTAGACAATAGAAGAGTCAGAAGGTGACCCCCTGACTTTCAGTGAATAATGTAAACCAAGAAAGTTGAGCTAAGCCTAGATGGGAGTCTGACATGGCAAAGCAAAACTTTTTAATGATATTTCTGAGCCAGTCTGAATCAGAAGGTTTAGCAATTGAAGTTCAATAATCCCACTAACATGGAATAGTTTGCGTGGCTATTTTTCTTATTTATGAGGAGACGTATGAAGTTGAGCAAAGCAAGTTCTCAATTTAATTGCTTTACAGCTTCAATTGCTGCCAGTAAGAGAAAGTAATTTGAGATTCATATCTGACCTCATTTCACTAAAATCTCTGCCTGATAAAAGATTGAAAAGGATCTTGTGGAGCAATATATGAAGGACATGGCATTGCAAATCACAAGAGGATATTCATGTTACACCTTGATGACTGTCCTTCTGCCACACCTATCCCCCAGCACCAAACCCCCACCTCCCATAGAACTATAGAAAAGCCGAGCATGTCTGCCAACCAAAAAGATAAAAAAGAAACTAGCCGCTCATTTTAATCCCACTTTCCAGCACCTGGTCCATAGCCTTGCAGAGTACAGCAATTCAGATGCAGATCCAGGTACCTTTTAAATGAGTTGAGCATTTCAGCCTCAACTACCAACTTAGGCAATGAATTTCAGATGCCCACCACCCTCTGGGTGAAGAAGCTTTTCCTCATGTCCTCTCTAATCCTTCTACCAATCAACTTAAATCTACGCCCCATAGTAATTGACCTCTCAGCTAGTGGAAACAAGTCTTTCCTGCCTACCCTATCTAGGCCTCTCATAGTTTTGTACACTTCAATTAGGACACCCATAGCCTCCTCTGTTTTAAGGAAAACAACTCCAGCCTATCCAATCTCTCCTCACAGCTGCAATTTTCAAGCCCTGACAACATTCTTGTAAATCTCCTCTGCACTCTCTCTGAAGTAATTATATCCTTCCTGTGACATGGTGACCAGAACTGTACACAAAATTCCAGCTGTGGCCTAGCCAGCGTTTGATACAGTTCCATCATTATTCAATACCTTGCCCAGTAAAGGAAAGCATTCCATATGCTTTCTTGATCACCTTGTCCACCTGTCCTGCCACCTTCAAGGACCTGTGAACATGCAATCCAAGCTCTCTCACTTCCTCAACCCCTCTCACTAACTTCCCATTTATTGAGTATTCCCTTGCTTTTTTTGCCCTCCCCAAATGCATTACCTCCCATTTTTCTGGACTGAATTCCATTTGCCACTTCTCCACCCTGTCAACCAAACCATTGATATCATTCTGGAGTCGACAGCTATCCTCTTCACTATCAACTACATGGCTAGTTTTTGTGTCACCTGCAAATTTCCCAAACATGCCTCCCACATTTAAGTCTAAATCATTAGTATATACAACAAACAGCAAGGACCCCAACACTGAGCCCTGTGGAACACCACTGGAAACCATTTGCCATTCGCAAAAATGTCCAATTGGCCATTACCCTTGTTTCCTGTCACGGGCCAATTTTGGATCCAACCTGCCACCTTCCCCTTATCCCATGAGATCTCACTTTCCTGACCTGTCTGCCATGTGGGACCTTGTCAAACGTCTTACTGAAATTCACGTAGGCAACATACACTGCATTACCCTCATCAATCCTCCTTGTTATTTCCTCAAAAAGTTCTACTAAGTTTGTAAGATGTGATCTTCCCCTAACAAAACCATGCTGACTATCCCTGATTAATCCGTGCCTTTCTAAGTGACAGTTTACCCTGTCTTTCAAAATTGTTTCCAATAATTAGCCCGCCACTAAAGTCAAACTGACCAACCTATAATTTTCTGGCCTATCCCTTGCACCATTTTTAAATAATTATACAATGTTTGCACCTCCAATCCTCTGGGACCTCACCTGTATCAAGTGAGGATTGTAAAATGATCTTCAGAGTATCTGTTATTTCTTCCCTGGATTCCTTCAACAGCTCAGGATACGACCATCTGGCCCTAGTGATTTATCCACCTTCAAGGATGCCAGTGCTTCCAGTACTTCCTCTCTCACTATGCTTATTGTATCTAATATTTCACACTCCTGCTCTTTAACTAGAATGTCTGCATCATCCCTCTCCTTAGTGCAGATAGAGACACAGTACTCATTGAGAACCCTGCCCACATCTTCTGCATCAACCAACAAGTTACCATGTACATCTCTGATAGGCTCCACCTTTTCCTTAGTTATTCTCTTGCTCTTAATGTACTGGTAAAACATTTTAGGATTTCCTTTGATTGTACCTGGCAATATTATTTCATATCCTCACTTTGGTTTCCTAAATTAAATTTTTCTTCTTCCCTGTACTTTCTATACTCCTGTAGGCTTTCTACAGTATTAAGTTTTTTGTGTCTGTCATAAACTTTCCTTTTCTGCTTTATTTTGGCTGGAATGTTTCTGGATAACCAGAGGACACTAGATTTGGCAGTACCACCCTTTTTCTTTGCAGGGACAAGTCTACACTGTGCCCAGAGAATATCGCCTTTGAATGCCTCCCACTGATTTGACAGTTTTTTCTTCTGATAGCTGTATCCAGTCCACTCTTGCCAGCTCACCTCTCAGCTTTGTAAAATTTGTCTTCCTCAATTTAGGACTTTTACTCCTTTGACCTTTTCCATAAAAATGCTAAATATAACCATATTATGGTCACTACCTCCAAAACAGTCTCCCACTGCTACTTCATCCACTTGCCCAGCTTCATTTCTTAGGACTAAATCTAGAATTGCAACCCCTCGCATTGGGCTTGTTATGTGCTGGCTAAAAAAGTTCTCTTGGATGCAGTTCAAGAACTTTGCGCCTTCTGTGCCCTTCACACTATTCGTATTCTAATTGATATTAGGGTAGTTGAAGTCCCCAACAATTACTGCCCTATTGTTTCTGCACTCAGAAATCTGTCTACGTATTTGCTCTTCTAATGCCCTTCCACTATTTGTGGGTCTATAGTAAACTCCTAGCAGTGTGGCTGCCCTTTTTTTATTTCTGAGCTCAACCCATGTGGCCTCATTTGATGCTTCATTTAGTATATCATCCCTCCTCACAGCTGTAATTGATTCTTTAACCAATAATGCAAAAAAGGGTGGTCATGCTACAACCCACCTTGTTTATTCCCCTTCCCTATCCTGCTTGAAAGCTTTATATCCAGGGATGCCATGCTGCCATTTTTGCCCCCTCCTTAAGCCAAGTTTCCATTATAGTGATGATATCATGCTACAATGTGTCTATGTGTGCCTTCAGTTCATTGGCTTTATCTACTATGCTCCTTGCATTTATAATAATACCTTTTAACACTGCCAAATTCCTGTGCTGTACACTTTTTAAGCTGTGTCCCTTCCGTCTTTCAGATTCACTCACTAATTCTCCATTTCTCGTTTCCTGCTCTGAATTTGCCCTGAGGTTCCCATCCCCCTGCCAATCTAGTTTAAATGCACCCCCACACCCACCCCCCCCACCCCCCGACCCTTCCCACCCCTCCCACCCCCCACCTCCCACCAACAGTACCAACAAATCTCCCTGCGAGGATATTCGTCCCAGTTCTGTTCGGGTGTAGGCCATCTGGCAAGTACAGGTCCCACTGTCATGAAAGTATAATAATTCTCATAATATTATTGTGATTTATTGTAAATATAGGTTAATAGGGGGGTTTGGATAATTTATCTGAGTGTAGGTGTGTATTTAGTTGAATTGGAAACAGCTGGTCTGGGGGTTTTTGAGTCATCAAAAAGAAGCCAGGGTTGAAATGTTAAATACGTAAACATGGCTGAAATTTTAGAATGTGAGGTGGAAGGAAAACTTGCATTTTTAGATAAATTAGGTTAGTTTTAATTTCAAAGAAATGGTATGATGTTACAACTAGCCAGAGAAGCTAAGCCAAACAGTGTGTTTATTTTTCCCAAAGGTTACTGATAAAATTAGTACTATGAAAGATTTATATTATGAGAAAAGTAAAGTTGCAAAACGCATGGGAACAATAGAATTAGCATTAAAAAGTGAGCAGCATGTATAAAGGAGAGACGGCTATGTGTTAGAGGAGAAGGCATTCTAAGATCTAACACATGTTGAAAAGACTCTGTGCATCAAGTTGCTGTCTACAGGAACCGAAGCTGAGAAAACTCACTTTGAATATCACCATCCAGGGTTTTGTGTTGCTTTCTCTGGGTCTGTTTAAATCTATTTATTTTTACTGTTGCCATAACAGAGGTGTAACTGGGAGCCAGATTAATTAGGGGTTTTAGGAGTTATTATAGTAGTAATTGGTGGGCCTATGTAAATGCTTAATTTAGTTCTGTTAGTCTTGGTGGACTTATTACTACTGAATTCAAGGCATGCATCTCGAAATAAAATACAAATTGCAAAATTGTTGTGACCTTGTGAATTTGAGCGGCACACATCACCTGCTGTGTCATAAAACACACCTTCCTCAGAACCGGTCCTAATGTCTCAGAAATCTGATGGCCTCCCTCCAGCCACGTGTTTATTCACTCAATTCTCCTATTTCTATACACGCTTGCATGTGGGACTGGGAGCAATCCCGAGATTACTGCTTTAGAAGTCTTGCTTTTCAATCTTCTTCCTAGCTCCCAAAAGTCTGCTTTCGGGACATCAAACCTTTCCTACCTAAGTCATTTGTACCAATGTGGACCACGACCTCTAGCTGAGCACCCTCTCCCAAAAGAATGTCTTGCAGCTGCTCCGTGACATCCTTGACCTAGCACCAGGGAGGCCACATACCATCCTGGAGTCACGTCTATAGCCACAGAAACACCTGTCTGTTCCCCTAACTAATGAATCCCCTATTACTTCTGCTGTTCCCCTCTTCTTTCTCCCCTCCTGTACAGCAGAGCTGCCTGTGGTGTCTTAAACTTGGCTCTGACTGCACTCTTCCAAGGAACCAATACCCTCACCGGCATCCAAAATGGAAAACCAATTGGTGAGCGGGAGCCCAGGGAACTTCTGCATTACCTGCCTAATTTTCGTGAGCTGCCTGGCAGTCACCCATTCCCTTTCTGCCTCCAGGCTCCTAGACTGCAGTGTGACCACCTCTCTGAATGTGCTATCCACATAGTTCTCAGCCTCGAGGATGTGCCACAATGACTCTAGCCACCGCTCACGCTCCGAAACCCAGAGCTCAATGTTCTGTAGCTGGTTACACTTGCTGCACATGTGATTGTCTATGACACCGGTAGCGACCACAACTTCCCACATATTACAAGATATACATTCCACATGATCGAGCTGTCCTGCCATGGATTCAATGTACTTCCCTTGTGTTAACTTTATTTTACTTTGGTTTACTTGTGCAGCTTTATTTTACTTGGCCACAGCAACTTTATTTCCCTGTTGCTTGTGTTTCTTACATAAGTATAAGTAGCCCCTTCTTTTAAAAATAATGTGTTTTTCTAATTTTCAGCTGATGACACTCCCTAACAGCAGTTTGTCACAAACCAATGAACTTAAGTTTCTCCTGTGATGTTAGGCCTTAGGTGCTGCTGACTGCCTGGCTCGGGGTTCTCCTCTTGCACGCTCCTCTAGGTGCTGCTGACGGCTTGGCTCAGGGTCCTCCTCTCTCATTCTCCCTTCCCCCTGATCTATGATATCATATAGTTAGATTTTGAGTAGGAGGAACACACTCCTAAGCATGAGAAATGTGGATCACCATTTATGGAAGTGACAAGTATCACTGAACCCAAGGGATAATTTAAGACAAATCCAAAATTTGAAAGCAATTGCAAGTTTGGCATAAGAAGATTTTTACAGAATAGAAGTGATTTTATAAGAAATGTCAATCAAAATTAAGTAATTTGGAGTATGTAAAATTGTATACAAAATATATTTATAGAAAGGTTTATATTTGGTGTATGTAGATGCAAATTATGCGTTGACATTACTTTCAGAAAATTTGATTTGTCAGTTTCTTTGCTGTTTTTCATTTCAAAAAAATGTTATTTCAATCAGATAGAGTAATTAGAGGAGTAATGTTTCAGTGTTGGAAAAGCACAAATAATAAAGAAGGAAAAGGGAAAGTTGAGTTGTGTAGAGATTAGTGATACAGTGCAGAAGATGTGGTGGTAGCTAACAACAAAGGCTGAGTAACAGAAAGTCTTGAAAAGTTTCTGAGAATCTTGTGTAATATGATCTATTCATTATTTAGAAAATGTATTGACAAAGTTTATAAAGGTCCCTGGACTGCATCTTGAGGCTAGCCCACAAAAATAGGCCTGACACAAAATTAAGGGCATCACTGTAAGGTTGTGACTGTGAGAGGAAGGACAGCTGCTGACACTGAGACTGAAGAGTTAATGTTCAGATTAGTAGGCTCCAGAGTTTCCAGAAGAAAGATAAGATATTGTTCCTGATGATTACATTGATATTGGCCAGAACAGTGAAAGTCAAAGGCAGCAAGTACAGAACAAGACTGTGAAGGGAAGTTAAAGTGGGAAGACAGTATAAGCTAAAATGAAAGATAAAAGCAAAAGACTGCGGATGCAGGAAATCCAAAACAAAAACAAAAATTCCTGGAAAAACTCAGCAGGTCTGACAGCATCTGCAGAGAGGAACACAGTTAATGTTTTAAGTCCGAATGACTCTTCATCAGAACTAAGGAAAAATAGAAAAGAGGTGAAATATAAGATGGTTTAAGGGGGGGGGTGTGGAACAGGTAGAGCTGGACAGAGGGCCAGTGATAGGTGGAGATTGCCAAAAGATGTCATAAACAAAAGGACAAAGAGGTGTTGACGGCGGTGATATTAGCTAAGAAGTGTGCTAATGGAGACATTAAGGGTAGAAAGCAGGATGAGCAAGGTGCAGATAGACCAAGTGGGGGTGGGGTGGGGGGAAGGGATCGAAATAGGCTAAAAGGTAGAGATAAAACAATGAATGGAAATACATTTAAAAATAATGGAAATAGGTAGGAAAAGAAAAATATAAATAAATTATTGGAAAAGGGGGATCGGAAAGGGGGTGGGGATGGAGGAGAGAGTTCATGATCTAAAGTTGTCGAACTCAATATTCAATCTGGAAGGCTGTAAAGTGCCTAGTTGGAAGATGAGGTGCTGTTCCTCCAGTTTGTGTTAGGCTTCACTGGAACATTGCAGCAGGCCAAGGATGGACATATGGGCATGAAAGCAGGGTGGTGTGTTGAAATGGCAAGCGACGAGGAGGTCTGGGTCATGCTTGCGAGCAGACCGAAGGTGTTCCACAAAGCAGTCACCCAGTCTGCGTTTGGTCTCTCCAATGTAGAGGAAACCGCTTTGGGAGCAGCGAATGCAGTAGACTAAATTGAGGGAAGTGCAAGTGAAATGCTGCTTCTCTTGAAAAGAGTGTTTGGGCCCTTGGACAGTGAGGAGGGGGGAAGTAAAGGGACAAATGTTGTACCTTCTGCAGTTGCATGGGAAGGTGCTGTTGGAGGGGGATGAGGTGTAGGGTGTGATGGAGAAGTGGAACCAGGGTGTCCTGGAGGGAATGATCCCTGTGGAATGCCGCCAGGAGGGTGAAAGGAAGATGTGTTGGTGGTGGCATCATGCTGGAGTTGGCAGAAATGGCAGAGAATGATCCTTTGAATGCAAAGGCTGGTGGGGTGATAATTGAGGACAAGGGGGACCCTATCATGCTTCTGGGAGGGAGAAGAAGGTGTGAGGGCAGAGGTGCAGGAGATGGGCCAATCCCGGTTGAGAGCCCTGTCAACCAGCGTGGGTGGAAAACCTCGGTTAAGGAAAAAGGAAGACATGTCAGAGGAACTGTTTTTGAAAGTGGCATCATCAGAACAGATGCAATGAAGGTGAAGGAACTGAAAGAATGGGATCGAGCCCTAACAGGCAGCAGGGTGAGAGGAGCTGTAGTCAAGGTAGGTGTGGGCATTGGTAATGAATATTGGTGGACAGTCCATCATCAGAAATTGAGAGAGAGAGGTCAAGGAAGTGAAGGGAAGTGTCAGAGATGAACCATGTGAAAAATGATGGAGGGGTGGAAATTGGAAGCAAAATTAATAAATTTTTCCAGGTCCAGACGAGAGCATGAAGCAATCATCGATGTACCGGAGAAAGAGTTGTGGGAGGGGGCCGGAGTAGGACTGGAACAAGGGATGTTCTACATACCTCATAAAGAGACAGGCATAACTGGGGCCCATGCGGGTACCCATAGCCACACCTTTAACTTGGAGGAAGCGAGACGAGTTTAAGGAGAAATTGTTCAGTGAGAGAACAAGTTCAGCTGGACAGAGGAGAGTAGTGGCGGGAGGGGATTGTTCGGGCTTCTGTTCAAGGAAGAAGCGGAGAGCCCTCAGGCCATCCCGGTGGGGGATGGAGGTGTAGAGGGATTGGACGTCCATGGTGAAGAGGAGGCGGTTGGGACCAGAGAACTGGAAATTGTTGATAGGATGTAGGGTATCAGAGGAATCAGGGATGTAGATGGGAAGGGACTGGACAGGGGGAGAGAGAATGGAGCCAAGATTGCAAGAAATGAGTTCCGTGGGGTAGGAACAGGCTGACACGATCGGTCTGCCGGGACAGTCCTGTTTGTGGATTTTGGGTAGGAGGTAGAAGCAGGCCGTCCAACTTTGGGAGACTATGAGGTTGGAAGCTGTGGAAGGAAGATCTCCAGAGGAGATGAGGTCAGTGACAGTCCTAGAAACAATGGCTTGATGTTCAGTGATGGGGTCATGGTCCAGGGGAAGGTAGGAGGAAGTGCCTGCGGGTTGTCGCTCAGCCTCTGCGAGGTAGAGGTCAGTGCACCAGACAACAACAGGTTTGATGACAATGTCAGGGTTGGACCTGAGAGAACGGAGTGCAGCAAGTTCAGAGAGAGACAGGTTAGAGTGGCTGAGAGGAGCAGAGAAATTGAGACGACTGTAATATGACTGTATTGCTATTCATATTCAACTATCACAAGGTTCACTAGGTGAAGACAGAAAATAATTTTGTTGATTTATTTAAGTATTAATTTATTCTTGATTATAACAGATTCTACTGTATTGGATGTAAGATCATCAAGAATTTGATTTTAAAACTGTTTGCTTAGTTGCTTTATATTGTCACTTTTGCCACTTTTTTCATAATTACAATCCAATTCTTATTTGATAGCCAGATTAATAATTAAAGGGCAGAATTTTGCCCTTGGCATGCGGGGGAGGTCGGGAAGCCGAATGCCACCTGCGATCAGGCCCGGAAAGCAACTTCATGCTGGCAGGCCAATTAAGGCCTGTCCAGTGTGAAATGCAAGCGGCAGTGCTCAGCGTTGCCTGTGCGGATGGGGGGGAAGAGTGCAACCAGGGCAAGCGTGACCTTCGCATATGCGCGCAACATAATCTCCCTGAGACAGAGGGTGGCCTCTGGGAGATGAAGATATATGAAAAAAATAAAAATGTAATGAAACATGTCCCCTCATGTGGCTCTGTCACATGAACAAGGACATGTTATTAACGAAAAATTAAAGTTTTTTTTATGCTTTTGGAAACATCATCTCATCCGTGGATGAGGTTTCCAAAAAAGTTCAAAGGTCGCTTGCCGTTTTTGCCTGCCCACCAACCATAATGTTGGACAGGCAACGAAAAATTAATTTCAATTAACTTTTTAATGGCCTTAATAGGCCTTTTTAGTTGTCAGCGGGTGTGTTGCTGACTCCAGCGCACGCCCACCGACCGACTCATCAAGCGAGTGCGCAATGACGTCGGGACGCCCGCCTGATATCATCATGCATCATTTTACACTCGGTCGGGTCGGGCACGTGATCATTTGTGTGCTAGATGATGTAGCTGGATCAATTAATTCTCATATGTACCAAGTTGTATGTGTATCCAGTATAGCATAGAGAATGTTTTTCTTCTTATCAATAACTTATGACAGGCACAAGGTTGTTTTATGGCAGCAGTATTACAATCCCTGTAGAGATTGATAACTTTTTAAAAGATATATCAATTTGCAAGTGACCAACTCAAAGGATCACACAAGATTTCACATTTTATGACTTTTACTGTAACATTGACTAAACATTACTGGATAGGCAACTAATACACTGAACTACAGGAAAAGTATTCCCTACTAGCTTCTTCATACAACTGAAAACCCCATTCCACGTTTATACATTACACCATACTCTCAGTAGAAGTGTAGTCTTGTATTTAAATCCCCAAGCTTCTCTGGCTTTAGCAGGATCTCTTCTCCCTGCCCCACCAGGGTGAATCTTCCAGGGTCCTTTTAAATAAAGTGCCTTTCACTCTGTCTTCTGAGTATACACAGATCGACTTCCAGTGGCAAGGCACCCATTGGCAAGTCTTTGGTCTTTTAATACTTCACAAGTTTCATTTTTTGAACTGAAATTCAGTCCTTTCCAGCACTCTGCTTGGCGGTTAACTCAAAAACAGTCCTTTCATCCTGCTTAGCATAGCAGCACCTGTTGTAGGTCTTCTTCCACAAAATCTATTGGTCTGACTGACTCGGAGTCTGAGAGTCTGGGCACCATTAAGGCTAAGTCCGTCCTTTGTGCCCAGGTGTTAAAACTTGCACCTAACTTTGAATATGTTTCAATTTGAGCTTCTGTCCCCATAACAAGCAGGTCACATGGGTTTGTTTCCAGGCAAATTTAGTATGAAATCAGATTGGCTTGTCTCCAGGAATATTTGGTAGGCAGTCACAACTCTCTCCAGACTATTCTATTTTACCTTGAATTAAAGGAGACAATTTAAAACAAAACCATGTTATGAAGTTCAGCATTCATTAGGAAGAGGGTGAGATGTTAGTTGTAAGGTGTTGCCATAATAATGTCAGCTGAGTTTTTTCTTACCTTCTATTCGATTGCTTCAACCACTCCAATTGGCCTTGTTGGCCCATTACTGGTGGAATTTTTCCAGGATTGCACTAAGTGCGGTAGCGATCGGGTAAAATGGAATCCTACCCGCCAACAAAAATGGCGGGTTTTCACACCCTATCATCCCGAGCCTGCCCCATTATTTATTCATTCCTGGAAAACACGCAGCTTCCATGGCAGGTGTGCCCTTATTCGCCCGCTTGCCATCACACCCCCCTCCCCCCCCCATTGCATCACGCTGGCTGCCATCTTTAAAAGGCAGCCACCAGCAAAGCACTCATCACCATCAGCTCACCACTGCTGGCCAGGAGACATGGCCAGCAAAGGAAAAAAGACTGCAGCCCCCCGCTTCAATGACGGGTCCCTCGAGCAACTGCTGGATGCCGTGGAGGCCTGCCGGGATGTGCTCTACCCCCACTCTGGCCGCAGGCTGGGCAGCAAAGTCAGTGCAAAAGCCCTGCAGAGGAGGACAGTCATCCTGTGCCACAAAAGGATGAATGATCTCCTCCATTCCGCCAAGGTAAGTCACTCTTTCCATCACTCCCAACTCACACACTCAAAAACCCACCACATATCCACAGGGCCCTCACTCACTGGCAATGCAAGGAGCATCACCATTCACTCTTTCACACACACCATCATTGTCCTCACCCCGTCCATGGGTCCACTCACCACCCACACAAGCCAGGCACACTTATCATCTGGCCTGGCAGGTGTCCTGATACACTTTCCCCATTTCTATCCATGTAGGACAAACTGGCACACAACAGGAGGGAAAGGTCACAGACAGGTGGAGGGAAGCCGGAGATCAAAGTTCTGGCAGAGTTCAAAAACAGAGCCATCCAGCTGGCAATGACTGGGATCGGTCCTGTGCTGACGGTAAGGTTGCTGCTGCTCTACCAAATGAGGATCCAGCAATGCAACATCATCAGACAACCATGCTGTGAGTAATGTGTCCTCTTTCACAGGCAACTGCCATGCAGTAATTATCTCCCATTACTTTTGCAGGCCCATCTGCCAAACAGCCAACAGAGTCCATGACCCAAGGCCTCCAACCAAGCCCCAAAGAAATCTCAGAAGAGGAATCTGAAGGTACCCTCTATCAGCACAGGCATACACCTTGGTGGGATCTTGCTTTAGAGTACCTCGGGATCACAATCTGGTGAGCACTTCGCACTTTCTGATCTGCAGGCAGAGGCAGAGGCTTCCCAGGTCCCCGGCACTCGGAGGACTGCTGGATGCCAGCAGTTGCTCGAGGGACCCGTCATTGAAGCGGGGGGGCTGCAGTCTTTTTTCCTTTGCTGGCCAGGTCTCCATGTCAAATGACAAGCCTCTGGACTCAGTCATGTCACAGTTTCTGGAGCTGCAAAGACAAGCTCAGGAACATCAGGAAGGAATATCCGCTGCACTTCTCAGATTGCAAGGCATGATGGGGGAGTCCATCCACCTTCAGGCTGAGGTGATAGCGCCGACATTACAATGCATTGAGATAGGATGGTGGCCACCATGGAGGCCTTGGTTCAGGATGTTGCTCCTGCATGCTGCGGGCTTAACTCCATCGCTGACACCACAGTTGACCTCCAACACTATGTACGTGAAAGGGGTGCTTGGCAGCACGATCTTACTTCAGCTACCACTTCCACTCACGGAGTTAGCCGGGGCCCTTGGGCGTCCTTTAAGGAGGAGGATCAGCGTGTGCATGCTCTGGGGTCATCCATCCTGGTCACACTGGGATTGACCAGCTCATCCGAATCTCCACTTCCTGTGACCTCCGCAGATCCAGCTTCACAGGCCGAGGAGGATGCCACTGCCACACAGCAGGACTCCGAAAGCAGGCCGGGGCTGACTAAAACTCGGCTGTCCAGAGGACGCCTGCCAAAGTCATCACAGACAGAGCGCCACAGTCAGCAGGCTGCCTCCACCTCCACTGTGGATGTTCAAGGAGCACCAGGACGTAGCCCCAGGCTTAACAAAGTTAGGTAAATGCAGTTGCACAGCCAGGCCATGGTGTTGATCACTTGTACATACTGTTCACTATTGTCAATAAACTCCTAAGAATGTCTCCTTGCCTATGGCTCCTTGTTCTGATGAGCAGCGTTCCTGTCACTCAGATTTGAAATGTTTCTGCGCAAGATAAAGGGCAGGTGTGTCAGTCCAGGGGCCTCTTCCCTGTGCTCTGTGCAGCTTTCAGACCAAAGTGATTGTCCAACCTCAAACTCCCTGGAAACATTCTGATGCCTGCACCTCGGCGGTCTGGTCATTGTTGCAAGAATGTAGTGGGCAGGCGCCACAAAGTTCTCTCATTCTCTATGTGTGCTCTCAGCTCCTTTAAGGTGGGGCTGGCCCCCATCACACTAACATCTGCGACCAGTGATGCTGTGCACCGGCTCCTGAAGGGCTGAGGTGCTGAAGGAGGACACAGCAATCGATGTGCCTAAAGTTTCATGGCTTCATCTCTGTGATGGCCCTGATCATTGGGCGAAAGCGAGTTGCCCTCGGCCAGAGAAGAGTCAGATATTCTCAGAGGCTATGTGAAGATCTATGGAGTGTCCTCACTGCATGTTGTCATCATCCTCCTGCAATCTAACAAATAGTATGACCACCACTGCATCTCCATGACAGGAGTATTATCACAGAAGGTATTGGTGATGTCATAAGCCAGCCTGGAGTCAAACATTCACAACTGCGATGTGAGGATCAATGGGGTTGCCTCACTGAATGTCATCATCATCCTCCACAAATCTGGCAACTATGAGGGCCTCCCAAGTGCGCCTGCCTCATTTAGCCAGTGCAAGAGCCTCATCCCCATCATCATCACCACCAAAGACCCCCTCACCCTCATTCCCATCGGTGCCCTCCTCATAGGAAGAGACGTGCAGCTCCTCTATCTCCTCCTCAGCCATCTCCTCAACCCATTGCAGCACCAGGATGTAAAGAGAGCAGTAGACAATGACGATGTGTGACACTCTCTGTGGGCTGTGTTGCAGGGCTCCACCAGGCTGGTCTACGCACCGGAACCGCATCTTCCTGATGGTCTTCTCCACCAAGTAGTGAGCTGCAGCGTGAGCCTCATTATAGCGTCGCTCTGCTGCAGTCTGAGGCCGCCACATAGGTGTCATCAGCCACGGCCTCTGTGGGTAGCCCTTGTCCCCGAGGAGCCAACCCTGCAGCCTCTGTGGACCCTGGAAGACTGCAGGGATCTGCGAGTGACTCAGGATGTAGGCGTCGTGCACACACCCTGGAACCATGTGCATACCTGCAGGATGCATTTCGGATGCTCACATACCAGCTGCACATTCAGTGAGTGGAAGCCCTTGCAGTTGATGAAGTTCACTGAGTGTAGCGATGGAGACCTGAGCACCACATGAGTACAGTCAATCGTACCCTGTACCTGTGGGAATCCTGAGATCAGGGTGAATCCAATGGTCCTTGCATCCTGGCTGTCCTGGTCCCAGGCGAAATGCACAAAGTTGTGTGCCATGGAGAAGATGGCATCCTTGACCTCATGGAAGCATTTGTGGGTGGCAGATTGTGAAATCCCACAGAGGTCACCAGTGGAGCCCTCAAAGGAGCCACTGGCATAGAAATTGAGTGCCGCTGTCACCTTCACAGTCACTGGCAGCGGATGCCCTCCATGTCCGCTTGGCACCAAGTCCTGCAGTAAGTGGCTGACGTGAGCCACCAGGTCCCTAGACATGTGCGGTCATCGTTGACACTGGTTCTCAGTCATCTGCAGGAATGACAGGCAGCAACTATTGAGCCTGGGTGTCGCTAGGCGCTGACCAGCCATGGCTCACTGTCGCTCCTGGGCAGCATGTGCGAGAGCCCTGCTACCCCTTCTTCATGAGGTTGCTGCTCCTGCCTTTGCGTAGCCAGATGCCTCAGTTGCTCTCTCCTCCATCTTCTACAGTCTCTGTAGGCCATCAGGTGTACAGCTAGGTCACCAGGATCCATGATCCTGACGTGGTCCTCCTGCAGCATGAAAGAGAGAGAGACGTGATTATCATGGCTGTACTTAGCACCTTTCCTGGCCCCGTGTGACTGCCCCGATTCCCACAGAGTGCTGGTCACCCCTCGGATGGCCAGAGATGAGTGCGCTGCATGGCTGCCCTGTCAATCTGCGACATGGGGGAGACAGGTCCAAACCAGGGGCTGTGAGCGTCTCCAGCAGTGACTGCTACATGGCCAGCTTTGGCAAGGAGATTGTACAACTTGTGCAGTCCAACTGCTCCGCGGTCCAATAAAACGCTGGTGGACCCGAAGTCTGTGGCAGTGGGGGAGGGGCGGTGGGGGTAAGGTATGGAGCATTTGGTGACCCTTTGGTGCCTCCATGTTGCTTGCATGGATGGGCAGGCTAAGAGCCCAACCCCAATCATATCACTGTGGCTGCACCTGATCTGTCTTTGTTGCAGAGACATTGTCAGTTTATACAGGTGTCCCTAATGCGTGGCCACTTCCCTCCCTTCCCTTCCCCCCACCTTGATTGCTTGTACACGGGATGCAACGTTGGCCAGCCCTTGCCCCTGGACAAGCCAACCCCCCCGCTCAGCAATCACCTCCATGGCCAGGCATCAGTTGCCCCCGGCCCCCCAGAACCCCTGAGGCCTGTACACAACAGGCGAGCTGTTGAGAACATTGCTTCTCACTCACCTCAGTTCCTCCAAAGTGAAGGCCGCCAAGTGTATATCGCCTGTGTGCTGTTGTGAAACACTTCGGTGTGCTTTCCCACCGACGTGGACGGACGATACAGATGGGATTCCAAGAGCCTGAGAGCCTGGCGGGATGGCCTTTTAATTATATGCTGATGTATTACAATTAGCTCCCCGCCGACTGATGGTGGGAAATGTGGCCCGCTGTTGACAGGCTGAGCAGACGAACACACTCTGCCTTCACGCCGTCGTTAAGCAGGTTGCTCTATATTTTTCGCGCATGCCACCTATCACACCCGTCACCAGTGGGCTCAGGAAATTCCGTCCAATGCATCATAAAAGGAATCACAGCTAAGCCCAGTTCTGTTCATAACCAAACCTCTGGCATGGTGTTGAGGGAAGCAATGGGGAACATGAACCCTCAAAATGTTCACTCAGAGTGTCACATTATATTACCAACTAGACTAGTTTGCAAACAATCTCAAATAAATGGAATTGCTATTTTGGGAGTAGGTTGTATCAAAGAGGTTACATCTTTAAACTAAAAAGAGTGCGACTTGAAAGGTTTGGAATTAAAAAAAATGCTGGAAATAAACAGTAGGCTTGTGACCATTTGTAAAGAGAAAAGATAGATTAATGTTACAGCAAAAAACTTTCATAAGCACTCCTGTGCAATAAAATCTTATGGTTAACTTTGAGCACTGGAAGAACATTACGGTGAGATAGCATCTGTTACCACAAGCCAGTGCAAACTCCTTTCTGCATGGAAATAAGAAACACTTGAGGAGTGCACAACACAGATAGAAGACTTTGATGGAAGGAAGTGAACGTTCACTATGTCAGCAAGCTAATGGTGTGATAGCAAGCATGAACTGTATTCGTGCTGAATTTCTAAAAGCTAATCTAAGTGATAAGATGGGCACAATAATCTTGATAAACAGTATTAGCGACAAGCGTGTCATCTTGAAGCTAACCCTCTGAGGATGAATAAAATTCCATCCTTGGTATTCCACATGATTGTCCACTGGAAAGGGGATTCCTCTGAGCATGAAAACTACTAAGGATTCTCCAATATCAACTCCTTTTCTAACCAGGTTCTTCAGGGCACAGAGTATCTTATGTCTTAAAGTCCACAATTTCTAAAATACTTTTAACTTGGTGCCTCAAGCAGGCCTAATGGAGAAGCTGTAAACCATGGAAGTGCATTTTTAGATCATGGATTTTATTTGGAATGTTCCTGCATAATGATCCATGCTATAGTGGACAACAGACTCACCAAAGTGACTACATTTTTGAAAGATGACTGAGGTAAGGATATCAATAGAGATCTATTCTACTTGACACCTTCATTGGCAGCATGTTTAATAGCACTGGTTGGATTTGGAGTACCTCTTTCAGGCTTATCCGAAATTATTATGGAATTCCTTTCCATAGACAATATTGTGTAGCTGCTAGACTCCTTGATCTAATGTGTTGGTCCCGCCATTTTGCACAATTGGCTTGGCTTTTGGACATGGTGGTGGGTGACCCAAATGTTCATACCATCTCTATGCAAGACCCACAGAGTTCCTTAAAGGTATTGATTAGAAGGTATCTTGGCCATCTGATCCAATTACTGGTTCAAAATAATATTTGGCAGTTGCACTGAATCATAATTTCTGTTTGTGAAAACCATGCTGCTGAGTGGCAAAGCGCCTCTTCCTCATCCTACTTCCATGACAATAAAGTCCCAGCAGAGGTTAAGCTTATATTATAGAAGACATTAATTTCTTCATGGTTCAGAATTGTAGGACACGCTACAGAAGAACTCTTTCAGTCCATGTGGGCTCTAGGACTGGACTGTGACAACCCATGTGCTAGATACAGGACCAGGCTGTTATTGCCTTTGTGTGTGAGATACAGAGCTAAGCTGGGACATGAAAAAGGAAAAGCGGCTGTAAAGATGGAGGGCTGCAGCCAACAAGATCTGTCACTGAACACTCTGGAGCAGAATTTAACCTGATGGCTATTTACCAATGCCTGTCACACAAAGACCTGGGTTAATCCATTGGTAATGATTAAATTTGTCGGGGCCAGTTAGCTCAATTTGTTGAAGAATGACATTGACAGCACGGGTTCAATCCCCATACTGGCTGTTGTAGTCCATGGAGGCCTGCCTCTTTGCCTGAACCCACACTTGATGCAGAGTGGCACCCCTCAAGCTTTATTGTCTATCTCTAATGGAGAGAATGCCTGCAGTCATTCATGGACTATGGCCAATTAGCTATCTATGTACCAAATTATCAAGTTTGGTAGCTGGTACTATATCTAGGTGTCTGGAACATGAAGGAACCTAATGCATCTATGTAGGTTATCCAATGAGTCTGAAGATAAATTGCCATCATGGAGCTGATGAGAAAACTCAGACTTGGAATGACAGGTACCTGCAGGCCAGATATGACAACAGAGTTGACATATTCAGGCTTGGTACCTAACATGATTGGGTTACAGAGATAAACTAGCTGCTAATGGAGTTCTACACTTTCAAAAAGTGGAATTGTTCTATGAGGCATGTTGTGAGTTCATGCTGTAAATATGCTATGGGAATGATGACAATTTACTCATAGATTTATGATGAGTTGTACTGCTCATCATACATCAAATGAGGGTCCCTTGGTCCTCACTGTCCACTCAAACCTATGTTTGCCAATTGTCTAATATCCTATCTAACACATGATAAAAGAGGTAACTGGTCAAATGCAGAATATAATAGAATATAGTTTTAGTAGGGGAAACTAAGCACAAATGATTCATTTATTGAACTTGCTATCCAGCTGTAACAGACAGGCGAGAGAGGCAAACCTGAACTCCATTACTTTCTCACCATCTGGAGTAAGCAGAGGTGTTTTAATTGTTGAAAACGGCTGTGGCGTGTTTTCTCATGCCCTCTGTTTATGAGGTCAATTTTTAAAGAGACTTGCAGCAAACTCTCTCTAAGGTTAAAAAGCAGAAGTATAGTTTATTCACACATTCAAACACAGGGTTGTTCACAACTTCATGCACACACAAACGCACAATAAGAAGATAGGAAAGAGGAGTTTTTACAATTATTAATAACTTGAAAGAAAAGCTAACCATAGATAGGATATCAGTTCATGTGATTGCCAGAGTACAGAAAGTCGGAGTCCAATGAGGGCTTTGTCACGGAGGAGTTACAGTTCAGGTGGGTTCAGCAAGCTGAAGTAGAAATGCAGAATTCTTTTAAAGTTGATGGTGATGCAGCAAGATGAGGTTGATATATATAGACTTGGTCTGCTCAGCTGGTGATGGCAGGAATCTTCAAGAGAAACAGGCTTCAAGGAAGCTTAGGCTTGATGTAGGCTGTAGTGTTTGCAGGCTAGAAGTTAAACAGCAGACTAAGTTGTGAGTCTAAAAATGTAATATTAAAACTTTTCAAAGGTCAGAAGCTTAGGTTATGTGATATTGCCCATTAATGAGCCAGTTGCAGTAGTTGAGTCATAGAGGAAGTTTCTATGCCTCTGGTCAAAATCCATTGTATCACCTTAGGAGATGGATGGTGGCCATTAGCACCTCGGCGTGTATAATGCATTTCGATGACTCTTCCTTTGTCATAGGGAGATTCATCAAAACTCATTATACATGCAGAGGTGCTAATGGCCACCATCCATCTCCTAAGGTGATACAATGGATTTTGACCAGAGGCATAGAAACTTCCTCAATGCCTCAACTACTGCAACTGGCTCATTAATGGGCAATATCACATAACCTAAGCTGCTGACCTTTGAAATGTTTTAATATTACATTTTTAGACTCACAACTTAGTCTGTTGTTTAACTTCCAGCCTGCAAACACTACAGCCTACATCAAGCCTAAGCTTCCTTGAAGCCTGTTTCTCTTGAAGATTCCTGGAGAGACAGATTGTCTGCTGGTCCCTGTTTTGTTGATTGTAATGTATCCTCATAATGAGGGGTCTGAGATTCCACAAGGATAAGGGTTAAGCTTTTGTCCTGTAACTGCTGTTGGAAACTTCCAGAAACTGTAGACATAGGTTGTAGTCCACCAAAAATTATATTCCTATCTACCCCACTGAAGAGAGAGCATTAGGTGAAGCACACAGTGTAAATTGGGTATAATAAGTGGAGGCAGCAACAGAGGAGCAGGGCCCAACCAAACGGAGGTCCAACCCAAATGTTTCTTGGTTACAGTAGTCTCCATGTCAGTGGGCAAAAAGAGGCATAACTTGTTAACTCCCTCTTTCATGAAGTCAAGATATTAAAGATGGGAAAGGCATGTCCCAATGAGAATGTTTTACTGCTGGCATTATGGCAACTGGGTCTTAAATACCTCGAGTCACATTTTCCCTTTTTCTCTCTTCAGAAACTCTCTCTTCTTCAAACCTCAGAGTGCCAAGGGAGCCCCCAAATGATTTCTTGTGCTGTATAATTTGCTTGCTACAAGTAAAATTGCAGCTGTGAAACAAAGAATGGGCGATAGACAGTCTTACAATGAAAAAGAATGTAAAACACCAGCAGAAAATATAGAACAAGATGGATATAGGCAATAAGTGCACAAAAAGCATTAAAAAACTTTAAATCCAATAGTAAAATAAAAAAAAACTAATTCCTAAGGAAGAGCAGTAAATTTCTGCAACACTTTGTTTTCTGGGCGACCCATTTTAAAGGAGTGAACAAATGAAAAAAATAAGACCAATTTTGGTATGTTACCATTGGGAGGTCTTGAGGGTGTTGTACACCCATTACAAGACTTTGTAAAATCATTGGAAAATATTCCATTGTCAAATTTAGCTCCTTGCAAATTGGACAATCTGGCCTACGTGAGGCATACTCCTCGAATGGTGTGCACCATTGCTGAATCAATTCTGTAATATTATTGTACGTTATCTTTTAACGAGAATAGATATTGATAGTTGTACCTTGAGATTTTCTCTGTCTTCTTATAAACTGTGCATTTACAGCCTCATCCAATCTCCTGCTATTCAAAACTTTAAAGGATATATTTCATAACGGAGGCTTTCTGTCTCCAACCCACACAATTTGATATCCCCCTTTGGCAAAGCTGATAAGGGTTATTTAAAATGTGCAAATTATTGGCAGATCTCATTATTTACATTGCACTGGAAGCTTCTGGGTAAAATTCTAGCTTGCACATTGGAAATGGTTTATAAACCCATAAATCTTGAGCAACTTGGTTTTATTGCAAATAGATTCTTGTCTGACAATGATGGATGGTTTACAAATACAAATACTTCTGCCATGGACTCTCTTGTGGTTACCCTGCACCTGAGGCAAAGAAGGTTTTTGATCAAGTCAAATGACGATACTTGTTCTATTCCTCCCAGTGATTTTGGCCCTTTCTTCATTAAATGGATCATTATATTCTAACACTAAAATTTAGCATTGATTTTCACAGATAGTTATTTGTTCCCTCGATTTAGTATTTCTCATGGTATTAGACAATTCCTCACTTTTGATATTTATATTGGTCCTTGTAAATGATCAAAAAATCTCTTCTGTTCGTATTTTAAGAAGCAGCAGTATTTTTTTCCAAGTAAGAGTTGAAAGATGATTGTTCTTTTCTGATTTTTGAAGAGATTATTTAACTGTTCCTCCTCTGAAATCAGATCAGATAGGGTAATAGAACCATAGAGACTAACAGCAATGAACTAGGTCATTCTTATCATTGTGTTTGTGCTGGCTCCTTACTAGAGCAATTCAAAACTAATCTCACTGCTCTGTGCTCTTCCCCCATTGGTCTGTATCTTCCCTTGCTCAAATATTTATCTACTTTTTCCTTAATATATCCTTCAAGCAAAGCATTCTGTGCTCCAACAATCATTTGATACATGAAAATTTTCCTAACTCCTCTCCTTTAGTGACAATTTTAAATTGATGACCCTTTTCACTGTTTCCATAACAAACGGAAATAGTAATTTATTGTTTCACCTATGAATACCCTTCATAATTCTAGAAACCTTGTCTGCTCCAATGGAAATAGTGCTAGTATCTCAATATCTCCCCATAACCATTGCCCATATGTGGCACCATTCTGGTAATTTGAAACAATATGGTCTTAATGCCCTTTCTATCATGGATGTCTAAAACTACATGGAGTACTCGAACTGTACTCTAACAAAGCTTTATATAAATTTGTCATTTATTTTGTCACAATTAAACTTTGGTCTGAGTAAAGAGCAGCTGTGTCAGTCTTGGTTCAGTGTTAGCACTCTTCTCTGAGGCAGAAGGTCATGGGTACAATTCAAAAGACTTGATGGAAAGAAATGAACCCTGAAACTCCTTTGGGAAATCTATGAAATCCCCTGGTGGAGATCCAGTTTCACTTGACGCCCCACTTGAGAGATTTACTGCAAACAAAAAGGACCTGGAACTTCTCAGGGAGGTCTGCTGATCTCCTGGCATTAATCAGGTGAAATTGTTAAGAAATGGTTACGCTGGATGTCTGACTTTTTGGGTATTACTGCATTGTATGGAGTTGAACTTTAATCTGCCTCTTGTAAGCAAAACAGTGGGCTAGAGACTGATCCAGAAGAGGGACTCCCTCAGCTGGAAGTTCTTGCTCAGTTGGGGCCTAATATGTTGAATGAATGGAAGTATGCTAGCCTCCACATGGAAGTGTTTGGTTCTCACCAGTAAGTCACTTAGAAAAATTCCTGGTGCCCCTTCTTTGGTGGCTGATTGGAGCAGTTTTAGGATTGGACTGGGAGTTTGGGCAACTCTCCCAGGGCATAATTTTCAGCAACGTGGAGCAGGCTGGTGCCAGACAATTGCTCAAAATGGCACTTGTGTCTGTCAGACCCATGAGAATGAAGTTCTTTCCCACTGGCCCCACAAACTTCCGCTGGCTCTGTGCTGAGGGCAACATTGGCCAACATCTTCTGGTCAGCCAGCGGGGGTGGGGGAGGGGGCCCGCTCACCGACACGTAAGATGACGCTGGGTGATGTCGGGTGTGTGTCCCAACATCACCCTGCATCATTTAGATTGTCAGATCGGCGGGCGCGCATCTTGAGTCATATGCACGCCTGCCGACCTGTCAACGGCTTACTAAGACCATTAAAAAACCAACTGAACTCATTTATGGACCTGCCTTCCAATGTTAAGGTTGGCGGGCAGGCCAGGAGCCCAGGCGGACTTGTGAAAAAACATGTAACCTCATCCATGGGCGGGATGAGATTTCATAAGTGATTTTAAAAATGCAGAATATTTTACAATAAAAGTTATGGACGGTATCACATGAGGGGACATGGCAGGGAAATTTTTTCTAATGTTTATTCAAATTTTTAAATCGGAGCCAATCTCCCTGAGGCTGCACTTTGCCTCGGGGAGATCTGTGCGTTCTTTCACGCGCATGCACGGAAGAGCGTACTCTTGGCTGAGGGAATCCCCCCCCTGCCCGCACAGGGATTGCATAGCACTTCCTGGCTCACGTCACGCGGCCCGCCCAGGTAAAATGGCAGCGCACCTCTGACTGGGGCGCCAATCGGAAGGCTGCCCGCTCGCACCCGCTCCCGCACCTCCCCACCGACGGGGGCAAAATGTTGCTCATTGAAAACAATTGTAGATTTACTGCTGGATTTATGACCCAATAAAATTGGGTCTATGAAGTTTCTGATCAGTGTCAACCAATGAGAGAATTGATGACTATGGAATGGATGTTGTGGCATGGACTGATACAATGGCTTTAGTCTTCCTAATATTTAATTGGAGGAAATGTCTGCTCATTCATTTCAGCCACTCATCGAATTATACAATGGTTACGGCATAGAAGGAACCCATTTGGTCCACATGTTGATGCTGGCTGACTGAAATAGCAATCCAGCTGGGCCCATTTTCGTCTGCTTTCCTCATAGTCCTGCAATTCATTTCCCTTCAAGTACTAGTCTAACTCCCTTTTGAAAGCCATGATTGAATCTGCCTTGACCAGTTATTCAGGCAGTGGATTCCAGGTCATATCCACTCACTGCATAAAAAGATTTTCATGTCACCTTTGGTTCTTTTGCCAATCACTTTAAACCTGTGTCCCCTGGCTCTTGCCCTTCTGAAAATGGGAACTTGTTTCTATTCTGTCTGTTCTCATCATGATTTTGAACACCTCTAACAAATCTCTTCTCAACCTTTTCTGCTCTAGGGGGGGATAACCCCAGATTCTCCAATGTATCCACATAATTAAGTCCCTCATTCCTGGAGCCATTCTAGTAAATCTTTTCTGCGCCCTCGCAAAGACCTTCAAATCTTTCCTGAAGTATGGTGTCCAGAATTGGACATGAAACTCCAATTGTGGCCAAACAAGTGTTTAATAAAGATTCATCATAACTTTCTTGTTTTTGTACTCTATGCCATTATTTATAAAGCCCAGGATCATATATGCCTCACTAACTTCTTAACCTGCTCTGCCACATTCAATGATTTATGCATTTATCTTCCCAGCTCTCTCTGCAGCTGCTCTCACTTTAGAATTGTACCCTTTAGTTTGTATTACCTCGCCTCTTTCTCCCTACCAAAGTGTATCACTTTTGCACTTCTCTGCATTAAATTTCATCTGCCACATGTCATGCTTCTACCCATTCCATCAGCCTATTCATGTCTAATTGAAGTCTTTTACCATTATCAGTTATAGGTTCCCAATATTTCTATGTTTTACGTTTTCTGCAAATTTTGAAATCTGTGCACTCAAGTCATTAACATATATCAGAAAAAGCAGTGGTCCTAGTACTGATCCCTTGCAACACCACTGCAAACCTTCACACCTAGCACCCTGGAAAATCAGAGGCAATGGAGGAGTCAAGAAAGGTAGTGGTGAGGTAAAGCAGATGCCACAGCACACGTGTGAAACATGGTGTGTTTTCAGATGATATTGGTAAGGCGCAGCATGTAGATGAGAAATAGGAAGGGACCAAGCATAGATCTTCAGGAGTTCCAGAGGTAATGGTGCAGGAGTGGGGAATAAAAAGCCATTGCAGGTGATTCCTTGGCTACAACTGGATATAATCATAGAAACTTACAAAAGGAGACCATTTGGCTCATCATGCCTGTGCTGGCTCTTTGAAAAGAGGCTATACATGGTCTCACCCTTCCCATTTTTTTGTCTGTAACCTTGTTAATTCCTCACATTCAAGTATCTATCTGATGCTTCCTTTTCAGGTTGAGCATTCTTGATACTGAAATGATCAAATTGAATAAACATTCTTCTCATCTCCCCTCTAGATCTTTTTGTCAATGGTTTAAATCTATAGGATAGATAGGAACCAGATGTTTAAAGTGTGTTCTATTAAATAAATTCTTTGCAATCTAGATTTTCCTTTTAAATGTTGTCATCCCTCCTCCTGTGACACTGCATGAGTGCTTCTGGAAAAAGTAACTCATATTAAGGACATTTATCAAGTCAGCCCATATATTATAAAGAAACTTCTCTCTCTCTCTCTCTCTCTGCCAGTTTTGTTTCTAAAGTATCTGTTTCAGTGACTACTCATAACGTACAAAGACTCAATTGCACTCATTGTACTGCAAGTCATTTATGGGAATTTTTGTTTTGGAGTCTGGATTTACAGCAGCAAAGTTCCAAACAAAAGTTAGTTTGTCCAGGGGTAATGTCACAGTATTCTTCACAAATCTTCATTAGCTTTTAGTTCAGTACATAGGTCAGGGATTATCACTGATATGTTGAAGAGGTTACAGTTTTAAAATATAAAATTATTTTACTTTAAGTGGTAATACCTATTTTAAAATCAAATGTCAAAACAAAAGAATATAGTAGGGCATAACTATATAATCCTAGGGCTACACAAGGGGGATGGAATAATTATTCCCATAAACTAATTGCATGAATAGCATCCTTTTACGTTCGTGGTACATTTTGGTTTCTTCTTAGGAAGTCTCTCGGGATTGAGTTAAACTCGCATCAATTTCACTTCAATAGGTTCTAAGATGGCTGATAAGTCCAATATGCAATCTGCAGACCCTGACACAAGCAGGGCAGGTGGTGTCTGGAGGACTGGGCAGATGAGTTTTTGGGAGGTTTGTGCACACTCACTACAATAGCTTGACTTCACCTCTGTGTGTTCCCGACAAAGTCTCTCGACGTACTCGGTGCCTTCCTAAATGAATCTTTTCCATTTTGGTTGGTCACAAGCCAGATACTCCCATGAATCACCAGGAATGTTTGACCTCTTTAGGAATGCTCTGAGGAAATCCCTAAAGTGTTTCCGTTGTCCTCCTGGGAGTCTCCTGCCACAACCGAGTTCCGAGGAGAGCAGTTGCTTCAAGAGTCTGGTATCAGGCATACAAATTATACGTCCTGCCTAGCGGAGCTGGCTTTGAGTGATTAGTGTCCTAATGTTGGGCATGTTGGCAAGGGAGAGGACGCTGCTGTTGGACAACCTTTCTTGCCACTGGATTTGGAGGATTTTGTGATGGCATTGCTGGTGGTACTTCTCCAGTGCTTTGAGATACCTGCTGTAGGTTGTCCAAGTCTCCAAAGGGTACAGGAGCACTGCTGCCTGGTAAACCATGAACTTAGTCTCACGTTTGAGATCCTGGTCCTCAAAGACTCTTTTCCTCAGTTGGGCAAAAGCTGAGCTGGCACACTGGAGATGATATTGAGTTTCATCATCTATGTCTGCCTTCATTGGAAGGAAGCTCCCAAGATATGGAAGATGGTCCACATTTTCCAGGATCTTGCCATTGATCTTAGTCGATGAGGGAGGTTCTAAGCTGTGGGAGCTGGTTGGAAAAGGGTGTTTTCCAGGGGCAGGATTTTTCTGTCGGCATGGGGGAGTAGGCCCAACACACCAACGCGTAAAACAATGGCATCAGGCGTGCGTCCCAATGTCATTGCGTGCTATCGTAATATTTTGTTCAGCGGGTGCACGCCAGAGTCTGCTGCACATTTGTCAAGATGTTAACGACCTATTAAGGCCAATAAGAAAGCAATTATTGTCATTAGTAATGCTGCCCGCCCAACCTTAAGGTTGGCAGGCAGGTGCAAACCCCAAGTGGCCTTCACATTTTTCAGGAAACCTCATCCACGGGCTGGATGAGGTTTCCTGAACCTTTTATTAAATAAATAAATACATTTTCACAAATATAAAAACATGTCCCCACTCATATAAGGGGACATGTTTAAATAAATGTTTAAATATTTTCTTTGATTATTTTAATCTCCATTCAATCTCTTTGAGGCAGCTCCGTGCCTCAGGGAGATTGAAGTGCTCTTTCGTGAGCATGCACAAAAGAGTGCTGGCCCCAACTCTCTCTCCTCCCCCCATCCGCACAGGTAGCACTGAACACTACCTACCGTGTATTACGCCGGGCGGGCATTAATTGGCCCGCCCTTGTAAAATGGCAGCGCAGAGCCGATCGTGAGCAGCGATCGGCTCTACCCCCACCCGTTCTCTCCCAGCCTATTTGCCATAGGAAAGATCCTGGACCAGGTGTTTAATGAAAGGCTTATATTTTCATATGCCTCGAAGAAGGAGTTGACAATGTCAACTAAGCTTCTGAGTGAATGTACACACAAGCGTCATCTGCGTACTGAAGCTCTATGGTGGAAGTTGGAGGGATTTTGGTTTTGGATAGAAGGTGTGTAGGTTAAACAGTTTCCTGTCTGTTCTGTAAATTATCTCCACGTCTGTGGGTAGTTTTCTGGAGGTGAGGTGCAGTATTACAACAAGGAAAATGGAGGAAAGGGTTGGTGCAATAACACATCCTTGTTTAACCATGGTCTTCACTGAGTTAGGGTCTGTGGTGGTTTCATTGGTGAGGAACATGGTTTGCACCTCGTCGTGGAGTCGGTGGAGGATGGTGACAAATTTCTAAATGCAGCCAAATTTGAGGAGGATACTCGATAAGCCTTAATAGTTGACAGAGTCAAGGGCTTTTGTGAGGTTAAGAACTGCCATGTGCAGCGACTGGTGCTGCTCCTTGCATTTTCCTTGGATTTGCCGTGCAATGAAGGTCATGTCTGTGGTGTGTCTCAATGTTTGAAAACTACACTGAGGCTAGACATCCCGGTTTCAGCATTGACAGCGAAAGCAATGCTGTGTAAGTCTTAATACTAGTGAGGACTAAGGATCTGACAACATCTTTTAGATATTGTAAAAACAAGAACCATCCTCCTGAGCCATATGTCCTATGGCTCAGACATACTGAATCCAGGACAAGACGACCAACTCTGCAGACCATCGATAAAGACTCAAATATTCCACTTTGGACAGGTATAAACTGACTGACTGTGACAAAACATAAGTTTCCTGAAGATTCCCATTACACTATCAGCTTTTTCTCCAGTCTTTGGCCAGGATTTGTCAGCCCCATCGTGGCGGGAACCACAATGGGCGACTCGGCCGCTTGACCAAAAGTCCAATTACTTTCGGCGGGACTGGACAACCCTGGCGGGGCCAGAAAATCCTGCTCTTTCGTTCCATAAATTGGTGTTCCCCAATTTGGATCCAATGTGATAGCTAAGGAACTGTATACTGTGCAACCAATCTTTCATAAAAATGACTGGCTGACTATTGTTTTTATTGCATCTGCTCTTAGTCCTCATCCCTCCTGTTTATAGAGACAGTTGCCCTGTCTTTCCTCTCTTTACATCCACATCAACACGTAGTACTGGCTTCAACCCTACACATGGGATGAGAATGTGCGCTAATGTTCTCTTGTTTTCCTCAATTAGTCATTGAACAAGAAAACTGCCTATAAAATAGCAAGCCACATTCTCATGCATACTTAATTAATCTTTGAACTACATACTTAACACATTTATTTTACCATGAACATAAGTATGATGGGATTTGAATTAGTACATCTCTGTTACAATGTGTCACTTTATTGGTCAAGTTTCTGTTGCAATAGAGACAAAAGGAAGGCTGGAGGGAGGGGGGTTGGTTGGGGGGAGGGGGTCAGGTCAGGTGATCAGTGGGGGAGTTGGGCTGTCAGGGATGGTCACTGGGGTTAGTCAGTTTTCAATGGGAGGTGGTGTGGGGAATGGGTACAGTAAGTCAGGCTTCAAATAACTAAGTTTATATTTACAACAATATTTATATTTGCATTTGAAACAGAAAATTGTGGAAATACGCAATGGCAGCATTTGTGGTGAGATAAACAGAGTTACCATTTCAGGTCGGAGCTTTCATCTTATAAAAAGGTCTTCGACCTGAAATACAGCGGGCCGTAGTTTCCGTGGAGCGGCAATCACGGTCAGATTGCCACTCCAATCCTACTTACTTACACTAAAATGCAGCCGCTCCTTTCTCGCCCGGCCTCTGACTCAGGCAGGATGAGGGCCTTCTGTCGAGTGCAGTAGAGTCACGGGAAAGGAAGACATGCTGCCTTTTTTTACAGCACTAGCTGCCGTAAAGCAGGTTTAATAGACCAGCCACTTGAAGTCAGGGAGAAGGTAAGTGGGTAGGAGGGGATGGAGGGAGGGGGGTTGGTTGGGGGGAGGGGGTCAGGTCAGGTGATCAATTGGGGGGGTTCAGCTGGTCAATGGGAGAGTTGGGCTGTCAGGGATGGTCACTGGGGGTGGTCAGTTTTCAAGGGGAAGTGGTCAGGTGGTGTGGGGAATGGGTTGTTGAGGGAGGGGATCAGGTGGTCAGTGGAGGAGTAATTAGTGGGGGGTGTGGTCGGTGAGGCTAGTTGGGGTGTTTTCAGGTTGTCAGAGGCTGGGAGGGAAGTCGGGGTCAGGGAGAACGTGGAGGGGTGGTCAGAAGGGCAGTCGAATGTTTGGGTGGATATTCGGGGGGGCGTAGGGAGGTAGTCAGGAGGGTAGCCTGATGTTAGTCAGGGTTTGGGGGGGTGGTCAAGGGGGTCGTTGGGAGGATAGTCGGGGGTGATAGGGAGGTAGTCATGAGGGCAGCTGGGTGTTGGTCAAGGGTCAGGGGGAATGGTCAGGGGGTTAGCCGGGAGGGTAATTAGGGGTAGTCAGAGGTGGGGTAGTCAGGGGATCCTGTGTGGGGTTGGAAGAGTAGTCAGGGGGATCCTAGGGGCGTTTGGAAGGCATCAGGGCTATAGTTATCCAGGAGTCAGAAGTGGTTTTAATTCTTCTAACTTTTCCTGGTTAACTATTCCTGTAAGATAGTGGGAACCATCTGAAGTCTGAATAGACAAGAGTACCTGATGGTTCTGAATGCAGGATAATCGACCAACAGAAGTTTGAACTTCCCGGGCAATTGCCATGAAATCCCAACATAGGGACTTACCATAGGGTCGGGGGTCCCCCCGGCACATCTTTGAGGTACCTCCCAAGTACAATAACCCAGAGATCAGAAGTTCTGCACCAAACTCTTTCTCTCTCCCCAGATGCTGCCCAACCTGCTAAGTATTTCTGGCATTTTCTACTTTTGTTTCAGATGTCCAGCAGCTGCAGCACTTTCCATTTTTATTTGTCTTTATATTGTTAAAAATTAATGGAGTCTATGTAATCTTCTTTGGTTTCAAGAAGGGGTTAGATATAGCTCTTGGGGCAAAAGGGATCAAAGGGTGTGGGGAGAAAGCAGGAGCAGGGTATTGAGTTGGATGATCAGCCATGATCATAATGAATGACGGAGCAGGCTCGAAGGGCCGAATGGCCTACTCCTGCTCCTAGTTTCTATGTTTTTATGTGTCCTGTTGCTCATATGTCAGAATGAGCCTTTAAGAAGCACACTGGCCTAGAAATTGGAACTTGTAGCACCCATTTTATGCCTTTCTTGCAGTCAAGGAAAACCTGAGAGATGTCTGACCCAATATCGCTGACCCAACATCGGGTCTGAAGGTTTTTCAGACATCTCTGCTGGCCTCTTACAACAGGTTTTACAGGTGTAAATGAGGAACCCAATGTCAATTTTAAGCCGCCTCTACTAAATTCAATGGGCTGCATCTTACCTATGTCAGGCAGGCTGGGTGGGAGCGGACAGGGATGGGTGCGGAGTATTTTGCTGCTCACGGTAGCTCTCAACATTACCTGTGCAGGCGGGGGAAGGAGGGAGAGTTGGGGCCTGCGCGAAAGAGCACAGCAATTTCCCTGGGGCACGGAGCTGCCTTAGGGAGATTAAGTTGGAAATGAGAACTCTGAATAAATTATCTAAAAAATTATTTAAATATTTCCCCTCATGTGACAGTGTCACCTGAGCTGGGACACGTTTGTGCATTCCACAAATTTTATTTAATTATTTTATTAAACTTTCAGGAAACCTCATCCCACCCAAAAGATTGAAATGATGCGTGATGATGTCAGGACACGAATTTTCTGTGTAAAATGTCAGGCAAGCGTCCCAAAGTCACCATTCACCATCGCGATATTTCGCTGAGCTGGTGCGCGATGAAGTCCGTCACGCGCCCGCCATTAATTAACAGGCCACTAAAGGCCCTAAAGTCTTCAATCAACACTAACGTTTTGGCACCCGTGCGATCTTCGGGTCGACGCACGGGCACAATGGGGAGGTGGGTAGGAGACATTTCTATTAACCTCATCCACAGGCGGGATAAGAGGGCTCAGTGGGGTCAGGAATCTGCTCTGTGAAGTATTTATTGGAGAAAGTTTTTTAAACTTGCCTGTGTGATCTGCAGTAGTTCAGAATGCATCCCAGCAGCTTTTTCTGGACTTTTAACCGTCAGGTCAGCACTCGGCAGTCAGGAATCTTTTCCAGGCCTGTAGCTTTCAGGAACCCCTCCCTTAGCCTGGGTATGGGATCTGATCTGTCCACTGGAGGCAGCTGCTCTGAGGAGGAAGGGAAGGCTAGAAGGAGGAGGCGGCCAGGAGTGCACATTCAGCCTCCAGGAGAGCCACCTTTGGGAGGACAGGCACAGGCACAAGAGGCGCAGGGCCAAGACGTAATCCAAGGTGGAAAGGGCCGCAGAAGATGCACTATATATCAGATGCTGATTAGTCAAGACATTGCCATGGCAAATACACTAGGGAGCTATTGTCCCCATGCTTTGTTTATTCAAAAAAAGGTGCAGTGTCTGGACATAGTCTTTTTGGCATTTTGTGTCTGTCATGATGAATGCAAGACAAACACCTGCAAAAGCATGTCTCCCCTTTTTCAGCAATATTCAAGGACTGTTTGTGAAATGGCTGGGAGGCAACTATTGCCTTGAATCTGACTGCATTTAGCTCTTAAATGTTGACCTGTGCTGAAAGGACTTTTGCTGAACACAAAATTTGAATCTCTTTTGTGTAATCCAGCTATCTAAACATTGGGCGTTATGGGATAGGTTTTCCCACCAGGGCAGGTGGTGGGTGGAACAATAACTTTTATTATATGGATTAAAGGTCCGATGATTTTGACGGTTGCACTGTATCTGCATTCCATTGGTGAGCTGTTCAAGCACTGGTATTGCTGACTGATATTGTAAGGTGGGTTTTTTGACCAAGGTTTCCAGTATGTAACCAGGTAGACATATCTCTTAAAGAGAGGTTTTAAATCAGTACACCTTCCTGATTTGTTGTGATTTCTGGGGTATGTGTTGTTTGTTCAGTGCCCCTTAAAAGAGTAAGTTCTGTTCTTTAGTTGTGTCATTTCTAAACATTGACTTTCAGCCAATATCCCAGACTCCTCCATCATCATCCTTCAGTTTTTTCTGTCCTCTCAGTAGGAGTAACCTATAGTGCGGCATGGTGACATACAGTTGGAAGGGAATGGCTCTGGGGGTCATGCACATTGACTCTGAACCTCATGTAGCCTCATGGATCAAGTCAAACATGGGCAAGTAATCTTCCTGCTGATTACCACTTACTTCCCTCCCTCAGCTGATGAATTGGTACTCTTCTATGTTGGACACCACTTAAAAAGGTGCTGAAGGTAGAAAGTACACAGAATGTACTCTGAGTTGGGGACTTCAATCTCCATCACCAAGGCGAGATAGCACCACAGCTGACTGAGCTGGTCAAGTCCTGATGAGACATGTCTACCAGACTGGTTCTGTGGCAGGTGGTGGGAGAACAAACATGAAGCAGAAACCTACTTGACCTCATGCTCACCAATCTACCCAATGCTGATGCATATATCCATGACAGTATTTGTAGGAGTGACCACAGTAAAGTACTTGTGGAGACAAAGTTCTATCTTCACATTCCCATTGTGTTACGTGGCACTACTGCTGTGCTAAATAGAATAGATGCAGAACAGAACTAGCAACTCAAAACAGAACACTCATGAGGTGCTGTTGATTAACCACAATCTGTAACCTCATTTTCCATCGGATCCGGTATTCTACCATTACCATAAAGCCAGGGGATCAACCTTGTTCAATGACCTCCAATGCTCTTCTGACTGGCATCCTATCTTTCACGCTACATAAACTTAAGCTCATCCAAACTCTGTTCCCCATATCCTAACTTGCACCAAATCCCATTCAATCATAACCCCAATGCTCACCATCCTATGTTGGTTCCCTGGCCATTAATGCCTCAGTTTTTAAAGTTTTATCCTTGTGTTCAAATCCCTCCATGGTGTCATGCCTCTGTATTTCTGCAACCCCCTCCAGCCTTACATCCCTCTGAGAAATCTACATTCCTCCAAAGCTGGACTGATGCATCCCCCTACATGCTTTGTCTTGCCATTGGTGGCTATGCCTTCAGCAATCTGTATGCCAAGTTTTGGAAATAATTCCTTAAACTTCATCATGTCACCACCTCTCTCCTCCTTTAAGATCTGTTTAAAACCTACCTGCTGGACCAAACATTTGGTCACCTGTCCTAATGTCTCTTTCTTTGGCTAAGTGTTAATTTCTATCTGATTTACACTCTTGTAGATCACCTTGGGATGTTTTATCTTAAAGTGCTTTAGCTGCAAGTTATTGTTGGGCATGATGATGAAAATACAACCTCTGCTCACACAGATTCCTTACTACCATTCAATTAGAAGGTTTTCAAAATTAAGATTATGCATTATACCACATTGATAAATGAGATGGACATGCCATTGAAAAATAATTGTTTGCCCTCTGTGCAATGCCGGATCAATGTTATTTTAAATTGATGTAATTCTTAGAATACCTTATTCTTAATGATTGACCAATTCAATTACAGCCCACCCACCATCATTAACACCTAGAAATCTGTCATATGGTTTGGAGTTAAATTTTGTACCAGTGTCACCATGGGTTAAAGCAACAGAAGAGAATAAAACACAAACGTTGCCAAAAACAATGGATGCTGTTTTATGTATTCCTCACCATCCACTTCCAAAGGAACCAGACAAACTGAATTTGCCAGTTTGTTGATCTGAAAAAGGATACACACCTAGAAAGCCATAATCTGGACTTGAGTTTAATTACTTCCACTAATAGAAAACTGGCAGCAGAGGCCAAAAGCTTTACATCCATCCTGACTTTTTTCTTTCATTTCATTTACTGCAATGGAAAGGAAAAGAGATGGTAGGGGTGGGGGGTGAGGGGGTGCATGTATAAAATGGGCACCTGACCCGATGTAACCCATTCTATGCCAGCAGGAACGGTTAAAACCTGGACACCTGTTTTTTGTTATTTGCCTTGTGTATCATCTCTTTGTCAGTGATCTCTGGTTACTTCCCAATGGAAATGTATATGACTCATTTGCAGCACCTTGTACAATACCAATTCTGGAATTACCAAAGCAAGTTATTAATACGATTCTGAGCCATGCTTTTCTCATATTCCCATCAATTTATATCAATATTGGTCATTTCTGGGTTGCCTTCTGTACTTTATGCATGGGTATGCTTTCCAACAAACTATAGAGAATCTCAAGGATGTACAAGAAATACCCATAAACCATCAGCCACTACCTCTACCAAAGCCCAAATTTCCTTGGGGCCTGAAATACATTTGTGTGGGGGTTGTGGGGTGTTGTAAAATGAAGCAGAAGCAGCCCAGAGATGGTAGGAAGTAGAGCAAAATTCAGAACAACTAGGCCAATGCCCTAGAGAATACATAACAATTTCCACCAGGGAAAGGTGCTTCTGTCAGGCCCATAGTTGGACTGTGATGTCACAAGGAGGCAAGGCTGCTGGTATTGCTTTCCATTAACTATGACATGGCTCCCACCCGCCTAGGCACAGTGAACATCAGGAAAAGACACCCCGATTCTTCATGGGGAAGAATTTTCCCGGTGAGCTGGGGTGGGGCCCACTTGCCAACGGTAAAATGATGCGCGGTGATGTCAGGCGGGCATCCCAACATCACCGCTTGTCATTTAGATTTTCAGTTCGGTGTACACACAGCCGAGTCAGCTGCACACCCGCCAAACTGTCAAAGGCCTATTAAGGCCATTTAAAAACTAATTAATTCAATTTAATGAGCTGCCTGTCCAAACTTAAGGTTGGTGGGCAGGCGAAGAGCCCAGGCAGTCTTCGCGTTTTTCATGAAACCTCATACACATGAGGTTTCATGAAGTGTTTTAAAATCTAATAAATCTTATTCTTTGACATGTCCCAGCTCATGTGATAGTGTCACATGAAGGGACATGTCTTAAAAATGTTAAAAACCTTTATTTAAAACTTCAGCGCTGAAACAAATCTCCCTGAGGCACCTCTGTGCTTCGGGGAGATCTCTGCGCTCTTTTGCGCGCATGCGTGAAAGAGTGCAGGGAACCACTTAGGGAATACCCGCACAGGGAGCGCTCAGCACTTCCAGGTGAGCATCACACTGAGCGGGCCTAAGTTGGCCCGCCCATGTAAAATGGCGGTGCATCCCCAATTAGGTTCGTGCCTGGGAAATTTCTGGCCATGAAAACAAGTAGGGATCCAGGGTGTCCAACCTTGAATATCCCAGGAAGCTGCCAGAAACATCATGGGTATTGTTTCTGGAAAATGTAGAGGTATATGAAACACAATTGGAGCGGTTTTTTTAAAAAAAAATTAAGATGGTACAATTGACTTAAGCTATTTTCACTTGAATGGCTGTCAGGCACCACAATCTCCTTTAGCCTCATCTAGCATGTACTCAACTTACACCGATGCTATTACAGGCATTCACCAAGATATTTAAAATAGTTGACCTTTTGCTGACTCTAGATACTCTGCCACACTTATGGCAATAGAAGAAATTTGGGGGTTTTTGCTCCATTTGTTTAAAAGCAATGTATCATAGTTCAAAGTGTAGGATATTGAGTTTGCAATGAATGTATCAGCGATTATTCAAAGTCAAATACCAAAAGTCAACAATTTCATATTGAAGAAAATCACTAAAATTGGTAGAGGGGCACCAAACACAGATTGTATAATCAGTTTGCAGGATACTTTCATTGAGTCTACAAGTAGGCTTCTGCTCACTTGTCATTTTAATTGTCCACCCTACTCATACTCTGGTCTCTCTGTCCTCAGCCTCCTACACTTTACTGCTGAAGCTCAATGTAAGCTCAAGGAACAGCACCTCTTCTTTTGACTAGGAACTTTGTAGCCTTCTGGACTCAACGCCAAGTTCAACAATTTCAGATTATAACCTCTCCACCTTATTTTTCAAACAACAGCAATTGGTAATGATTTTGTTATTCCCATTTACTCTTCCTCTAGGCCCATTTTTTGCTTCTTTGCTTGTCGCATTACCATCCCATTTTGCCTTTCACCACTATCCCTTTTGTTATTTAGTCATGCTTGCCTTCTATCTTATTAAAAACCTTCCATATTTTTCTGCCCTCCCCCTTTCCCTATCACTGTACTGATTTAAAAACTTGTTGCATCTCTATTTTTTCCCATCTGAAAGGACATCAACCTGAAGCCTTAACTTTATTTCTCATTCCACGGTTGCTGTTTGGCTTGCTGAGTATTTCCAGTGTTTTCTATTTTTATCTGACTTACTTCTCCAATAATTTAAATATTTTGGTAATCTCGCCCTGAGACAACAGCACTTGCTATTGTTAAAGTGTAAACCAGACAACTTCCAGGTGACTGCATGTGTGCAGCTGAACATGGAAATTCCTGTCTTAGTTACCTTGCTTCTCCAGATGCTGTACCATCCCAATTTCTCACCAAGAAATGCACCATTAAAATACATGGGCCAGTAACTTTCACACTCCGCAGTGTTGGATTTGGGGGTGCCCAAAAGATGCGCTGGGGAATCCCTCTGGCAAATTCCCAGGCAAGGGTTTGCACGGCAATTGCCCAGAAACGCACAGTTCATCTACACAATTGCAGTGTGCTGTGAACCCTCCAAAAATGCAATTTAAATCACAAAATTTGACGGTTCCACCAGAGTTATACCAATAGTTACCCAGAAAAAGTTAAGAGAATTAAAACCTCTTTTAACTTCTGCGTAATTATTATAAACACCCAGACTGACCCCATGGGACTTTCCCACACTCCCGCCCCCCCCAAACGGGACTCCCCCATCCCGCTCCCAAACTCCGAACCCAGGAACCACCCCACCACCCCCCCCACTCCCCATGGACCTTGGACAGCAACGCTCCGCCAAGGCCTCAGAGCCAGCAACCTCCGAACGTCACCACCTCTCCCCACTCCGACCTCTGGACCTCCCCAACCAGCTCCAGACATCCCCCCCCGACAACAACCTCCAGCCACCCAGACCCCTTGCTGAGCCCCTCCCCCTCGAAACCCACCGACCTCTGAACCCGCTCCGACCTCCCTGAAGCCCCCTCCAACCCCCCCAACCCCATCCCAACACCCGCCCCTCCGACACCCTCCCATCCACCCCGCAATACCCCCATCTGAGCCGCCCCACAGATCCCCTTCACAGACCAATGTCTGGGAGGAGGAGTGGTGTCCTGGTGTCCGGGGCAGTTAAGTCTGCATTTATTTCTTCTAATTTCTGTGGGCCAGAACTTTCGTATGCTAGTCAGAAGTTACGGCCCATGGAATAATGTAGTATTGCTATACTTATGTGATAGACACCCACTAAATAAACATACAAAAATGTCTGGTCCATTCCAGTGTATGTAAATGCTTATCTGCCTGATAAGTCTTAACTAATATCAAACAACCTCTCTATAAATTAACTTTTACAAATGTGGAGTCTCATTCTTTCAGATTTTAAATATTGTTGTTTAAGATTTAAAACAAAATATTGGTTTTTGTTTCTTATCTCTCTCTTAATCCCATTTTATTTCCCTCTCTTTATTTGTTTTCTGTACATGATTTGGCATTGAATTAACTACTCTAACTGATGTTTCCTGGTTCTGAATTGGCACCATGAATTGATGATACTTGTCTGGTTGGTTAAGGCGATACACAGTTGCTTGCCCTATTCACCCAGACCCCAAATACCCTGCAATATAAAACTTCATGGAAAGTCTGTGGGCATGCATAGGTGTAATGAACAGTTGGAGCTGTTCATTCTATACTGACTGCAAAATCAGGCCAATATCTTAAATATAGTATGGAACCCAATACTGTACACAGGACTCTAACTGAGGTTTTATTAATGTTTAACTTAGGTACATTACCTCTTGGCTTTATGTTTCTTGCAATAACATCCATTAATCTTTTATTAAGCAACCGTATCAACCGAGTTGCTGCCTTTAAATCCTCTGTCAACATCTATCCCCAAAACTCTCTTGCCTTCCAGAGCATTGAATGGATTCCCAATATGGGTGCATTACTGACAGAAACATTTTACTAAAATGTAATGCCTCACACTTACTGAGATTGAATTCCATCTGCCACTTTATAACCCATTACACCATATTATCAATATTTCTTTCCATCCTCCATGGGTCTTCTAAAGAACTAACTATGCCTCCTATTTTAGCATAATCTGGAAATTACTGTCACAAAATTACAATCTGACATTTTATCAGAACTGTATTCAGCAGCTGTTTGTTTGCTTTTGAACACAGAGACTAAACGTTCTGCAAGGTTGCTGTTTGCTCCTTTTGCAAGGTTGCTGTTTGCTCCTTTTCCCTGAATGTAACTGTAAGGCCATGGTTTGTAACCGGGAAACATTCAACACTGAGCATACTGCAAAATATGGTTTAATATTTAGGGTCATTTTAAATCGAATCAGTGATAAATAGTTCTTAACATGGTGTTATTTAAAAAGAAACTGGATGTACATTATTAACATGATTCTATTTCTAAATCTCTTAGACATCAAACCTGAATGCCAAGCTTGGTGAAAAGGTGACCAATATTCCACTCATAAGCTAGAGAGATGGAAACACTTATTGCTACTATCCCTTTTGCAAATAAACAGATTGCAGAATGATGCTGCCATTTTTAAAATAGCAATTAGTTCAGCTGGGCTGAAAAGTTGTCCTTTGACAGTTGTTAAGTAATCTAAGTGAAATTAGTTTGTGCAGTTTCAAACCCAATGGATGTAAATCCCTTACACTGAACTGCTTGTAATTCAGCTGTTATTGGAACTAATTTAGTAGGCTGAATTAAGGATGGCTGATGTGAAAATGGAATCACACTAATTTAGTATAGCGTGAGTTCTGTTTAAAAAACATTGAACTTAGTTTTCTCTTCCCATTGCGTGAATACCATGTTTAGTGGAAAGTCTACGGAATTTCCACTGAATTTATGATATGGCCCACCATTCCAATTTTCCACCTTAAGCTTGCATTAAATTGCTTTGAGAAGTAACCAGTAAATATTCAAGTCCTGTATTTATAATATATATTGTAATAAATAGACATTACTCCTGGAACTTGCATTAATAGACCACATTAGTTTGCCCAAAGGAAACACTTCAAAATGGCAAGAAAATGTAAGAGAAACAATTGAAACATGGTTTTTGTGATCCTGTAGTAAACTTGCTAATGAAAAACCTCATCAGCAAGAAAAATTGTATACTGCTGCTTACCATATACCAGTTCTCAAGGAATGAAATAAGAACATAAGAGATAAGACCAGGAGCAGGCCATTTGGCCCTTACATCCTGCTCCGACATTCAGTAAGATCATGGCTGGTCCTCTACCCCAACTCTACTGTTCCAGCTTATTCCTCATACGTCTTCACAGAATCACAGAATTGTCACAGCATAGAAGGAGGCCATTCTCTTTTTTTAATTCATTCACAGGATGAGGGCTTCTCTGGCTGGGCCAGCATTTATTGCCCATCCCTATTTGCCCTTGAGAAGGTGGTGGTGAGCTGTCTTTTTGAGCCGCTGCAGTCCATGTGGTGTAGGTACACCCACAGTGCTGTTTGGAAGCGAGTTCCAGGATTTTTCAGCAACAGTGAAGGAACGACAATATATTTCCAAATCAGGATGGTGAGTGACTTGGAGGGAAACTACCAAATGGTGGTGTTCCCATCTATCTGCTGCCCTTGTCCTTCTAGATGGTACTGGTCGTGGGTTTGGAAGGTGCTGTCTAAGGAACCTTGGTGAGTTCCTGCAGTGCATCTTGTAAATGGTACACACTACTGCTACTGTATGGTGGTGGAGGAAGTGAATGCCAATGGTGCCAATCAAGTGGGCTGCTTTGTCCTGGATGGGATCAAGCTTCTTGAGTGTTGTTGGAGCTGCACTCATCCAGGCAAGTGGAGAGTATTCCATCACACTCCTGACTTGTGCCTTGTAGATGGTGGACAAGCTTTGGGGAGTCTGGAAGTGAGTTACTTGTCGCACGATTCCTAGCCTCTGACTTGCTCTTGTAGCCACAGTATTTATCCAGCCTGTCATGTCTGCGCCAACTCTCTAAGTGAGCAATTCACCTGGTGCCATCCTTCTCCCCATAGCCCTGCACATTCCTCCTTTTCAGATTATAATCTAATTTCCCCTTGAATACTTTGATTGAACCTACCTCCACCATACTCTCAGGCAGCGTATTCCGGGTCTTAATCATTTGCGACATGAAGAAGTTTCTCCTCATGTCTCCATTGCTCTTTTGCCAATTAACTTAAATCCATGTCCTCTCATTCTTCATCCTTCCACCAATAAGAATAGTTTTTCCCTATCAATTCTGTCCACTGGCTCATGATTTTGAATGACTTTATCAAATCTCCTCTCAACCTTCTCCAAGGAAAACAGTCGCAACTTCTCCAATCTATGTTAACGAAGTTCCTCATCCCTGGAACCATTCTTGCAACCTTTTCTGCACCCTCCCTAATGCCGTCACATCTTTCCAAAAAATATGGCACGCAGAACTGGACATAATACTCCACTTGAGGCCGAAGCAGTGTTTTATAAAAGATTAACATAACCTCCTTGCTCTTGTACTCTATGCCCATATTAATAAAACTCGGGATATTGTATGCTTTATTAACCATGTTCTCAACTTTCCAGCCATGTTCAATGATTTATGCAGATACACACCCTTTGCTCTTGCAGCCCCTTTAGAACTGTACCCTTTCTTTTTTATTTTGTCTTTCTGTATTCTCCGACCAAAATCAATTACTTCACACTTCTCTGCATTGAATTTCATCCATTACTTGTTCGCTCATTCAATGAACTTGCCTATGAAGTTTTAAAGTTCTACACAATCTTCCTCACATTTCACAATATTTCCAAGTTTATTATCATCTGCAGATTTTGAAACTAGGCCCTGTATACCAAGGTTTAAGATAATATATATCAGAAACAACAGGGGTCCTAAGAACAGCCTTTGGGAACTCCACTCCAAACCTTCCTCCAGCCTGAAAAACATCCATTAACAACTATTGTATTTTCTGGCACTCTGCCAATTTCCTATCCATGTTGCTACTGTCTCTTTTATTCCTTGAGCTGGAACTTTGCTCACAAGTATGTTGTGCAGCACTGTATCAAATGCCTTTTGGAACTCAACATATACCACATCAACAACATTGCCCTCATCAACCCTTTCTGTTACCTCTTTAAAAGACTCCAATAAGTTAATTAAACACTATTTTCCCTTAACAAATCCATGCTGGCTTTCTTTAATTAATCCATATTTGCTCAAGTGACTAATACTTTTGCCCCCAATTATTGTTTCTAGAAGCTTCCCCACCACCAAAGTTAGACTGACCAGCCTGTAATTGCTGGGCTGACCTTTACACCTTTTTTGAACAAGGGTGTAACCTTTGCAATTCTCCAGTCCTCTGGCATCACTCTGAGTTTAAGGAAGACTGGAAAATTATGGCCAGTGCCTCCACAATTTCCATTCTCACTTCCTCTAGTATCTTTGTATGCATCTCATCCGGTCCTGGTGTGTTATCAACTTTTAAGTACAGACAGCCTATCCAATACCTCCTCCTTATCAATTATAAACCATTAAAGTGTCTGAATTAGCTCCTTTTTCATCGTGACCTGGGCAGCACCTTCTTCCTTGGTAAAGACAGTCAGTTGAGCTATGCCCCTCTGCCTCCATGCATAAATCTCCTAATCAGCTCCAGTCCTTCTTTTACCACCCTTTGATTATTTATATGTCTATGTCTTTGGAATCCCTTTAATGTTAGATGCCAGTCTCTCTTCATTTTCTCTGAGCTTTTCTTACTTGCTTTTCATTTCTCCTCTGAAACTTTTATCTTCAGCCTGGTTCTCAGTTGTATGACATTATCAGAAGCTCACTTTCTGTTCTTCATCTTTATCTCTTCTGTCATTCAGGGAGCTCTGGATTTGTTTGCCCTACCTTTCCAATTTGTGAGAATATACCTTGACTGTGTCTGCACTATCTCTTTTTTTAAAGGTTGCCCATTGTTCAGTTACCATTTAGCCTGCCAGCCTTTTGATTCCAATTTATCTGAACTGGATCCATTCTTCCACCATTGAAGTTGGCTTTCCCCCAGTTAATGATTCTTACTCTGCATTGTTCTTTGTCCTTTTCCATAGCCACCCTAAACCTTATGATACAAAGATCACTGTCCCTTAAATGTTCTCCTATGGACACGATCCACTTCGTCCACTTCATTCCCAAGAACCAGGTCCAGCAGTGCCTCCTTTCTCATGGGATTGGACACATACTACTATAAAGAAATTTCCTGAACACACTCTAGGAACTCTTGCTCCTCTTTGCACTTTACACTACTACTATATTCTGTTAATTAAAATGCCCCATAACTACTCTGTAATTCTCCCACTTCTGTAATTTCCTTGTAAATTTGTTCCTCTACATCTTTCCCACTAGTTGACGGCCTATAGACTACACTGAGCAACGTACTTGCACCTTTTTTGCTCCTTAGCTTTAGCCAAATAGATTCTGTCCTTGACCAACTGGAACATCCTCGTTCTAACACTGCAGCCTTCTTAATCAATACTGTCACTCCTCCCAGTCTTGATTCCTTTAGTATCCAAAAATCTACCAATTTCTACCATCTATATCCACAGTGACTGAGCATCCACAACTCTCTGCATTAGAGAATTCTAAAGATTCACAGCCCTCAGGGTGAACGGGTTTCTCCTCATCTCAGTTCAAATTGACTGATGTCCTGTTCTGAGACTGTGACTCCTAGTTCTAGACTCCTCAACCAGGAGAAACATCCTCCCAGTATCTGCCCACTGAAACCACTTAAGCATTTTATATGCTTCAAGGGAGATCACCTCTCAAGCCTCTAAACGCTTGGGAATGTAGACCAAGGGCAGAATCATCCATGCCCTCTGGCATTGGATGTGTTCGGTGGCGTGAATGAACAATATGGCAAGCAGGCCAAAAATTGTTCTCATGATGTCGTGAAACCAGTCTGCGATTGTCCGCTCAGCCCGTTGATGGCGGGCTGCATTCCCCACCATTGGATATCGGGAACTTCATTGTACTACATCAGCATAATCATTATAAGGCCAGCCTGCCAGAATCATTCTCCCTGCTAGATCGTCCACCCACATCAATGAGAAAACGCGCTGGTGCAGAACACATCTTGACAACTATGACATGCAGAAGTCGGGACTTACCACCAGGGCCTTGCTCACATCATGAACATCCAAGGAGCAAAAGATGCTGGAGCCTGACAGCAACAGGATCCTGGAGGAACATCGTGGCATGCTGGGAGGATCCTCATCGATATGGCTTTGCTGCGAAGCAGCTCACGGAAGTTGGAAAGTTGATGCTCACAATGGATGATGGTTGAGAGTGTGGGAGAGAAAGGTCTAGGATCGACTGGGAGAGGAATAGGTGTCGAGGGGGTTGAAGTTGGGAGGCGGGAATGAAGTTGTCGGGTTTGGTGAGATTTGGAGAGGGGAATGAAATTATCGGGAGGAGGTTGTGGGAGGAGTGGGTAACGGGGAAAAAGATGGCAACTGGGGAGGTAGACGTAAGGGGATAGAAGGTATAAGGGAAGGAGTTCAGAGGGGGCAAGGAGTGTGGAGAGGGAAGGGGGTCCAGATGGAGGAAGGAGTGCAGAGAGGGGAGGGGTGTCAGGGTGGAGGAAGGAGAGCAGGGAGAGGAGGGGAGGGAAGGAGGTCCGGAGGGTGGAATGAGTGCAGAGAATGGAGAGAATCTGGGGGGTGGAAGGAGTCGGAATGGAGGAAGGAATAAGGGTGGGGTGGAAGTAAGGGTGTCTGAGGGAGTCAGGGAGGGGAGGGACTAAGTGAGGGAGGAGTCTGAGGGGGGGAATGGGAGGACTAAGGAGGGGAAGATGTTCTGGGGAGGAAGGGTTTCCGCGGAGGAAGTGTTCCAGAGGGGGGGACGGTGTTCTGGGGGGGAGGGGTGGGGAAGGGGACCGGAGGGGTAGGGATCTGGGGGGAGTGGGGAGGAAGGGGTTCCGGGGGGGTGGTGCGGGGTGATGTTCAGGTGAACATGCAAAGGAGGGCTCTGATGAGTTCATGACTGCCTCCTAGGGAGCAAACTGAGGGTGAGTGTGGTATGGGGGAATGGTGAGAATGACCAAGGGCAGAGTGAGGTGGTAGGGTGGGAGGGGAGGGTTCGACAGGGACGGCAAGGGTTGTTGGTGGACACTCAGAGGCAGACACGGACCGTGGGGGTGGGATGTGGGAGGCCAGGGCGGATAATGTGGATGGTGGTGGGATTTTTGGGAAGGAAGGGAATATGTTAGTTCACCTGGACAGCTCTGAAGGAAAAGGGTTGTTGCTGCTAGGTAACGGAGGAGAGGTGAAAGGTGATGCCAGGGGGTCAACTGGAATGTGGGGAAGGAAATCGGTGACTGGGGGAGGGTAAGGATGGAGGAGCGAAAATAAAACTGAGTTAGCACCATATTGCCCAAATCAAAGTTGTGGTGGCTGAGATCAGCTGCTGCATGGGATGTGATCATTGGATGGGCGGAGATGCAGGTCAGCTCAGATGGACAACTGAAAGCGAACCCCAGCAGGCAGCATTGAAAATGCTCAGGACATTGAGATGTGTGTGACACAGGAAGGATCCATGTGCATGGGAGAGATCTTACACGAGGCTCCGAAAGGTCCTGCCACACATATACTTAACCTCCATAATCATTCCTTGGCCAGCTGCTCCCTCTGCTGTGACAGAGGATGATAATAAGGGAGTCACAAGCAAAGGGGACTCAGAGGGAGAGGACAGCCTCTGAGATTCCTGACTGGATGACCCAGGGGTATCCAGCTGCTGTTCCTCCCCCCTTCAGGTGCCCAAGGGCCCCAACCTGACTTGGTGAGGGGAAGGAGCACCTGGAGAGACATCGAGGTGTCCTGTTTCCCTCTCATGTTGTCACTGCAGGAACTCAACCTTGGCTCCCGCGATGGATTGCAGGTCTGCGTGCATCTCTGAGTTTTCCATGGCGTCCACCATCCACCCCATGAGACATCCATATGCGCACTTCATCAGAGAACAGACAAACACACTCTTCTGACTCGCCTGCCACTTTCAACAGATCTGTGTGGTGTTCCTCCACCCTTCTGCTCACTCACAAGAATGAGTTTGAAGGCCTAACTCAGAGGTTCATCATTTAACTCGGACCTCACAGATGCCTCTCTCCCAGCAGTCCTCTGAGTGCCAGGGAGCTTGATTGAAGCTGCCTCCTTCTGCAGCAGATGTGTGTCCATGCAGTGACCACTAGATTGTGAACCCATGCCTGCTCTAGGTCTAGGCCCCACCGAGGTGTGTCTCTCTGTGCTGGTGGAAGGTGTGGGTAAATACTGAGACAGGTCTTCCAGGTTGCTAATTTCCAGCTCTTCAATGGAGGAGGAGGATGTGAGGACCTGGATTGAGCTGAAGGACTGGCTGGCTGAGGGTGTCGGTTGCTTGACAGAGCTCCCTGTGAACCAAAGTAAAGATAATTAGTTCATGGCAACAGAGTCAGAAGCAGGAAAGAGAGCACTCACAGTTGCATTGAAGGAAGGATGATGAGGTGCCACAAACAGGCTCCACGTCCTCACCAGCATAATAGCACGCTCCTCAAGCTGAGTGGGGGGCCTAATGTGGGCCACTCCACCCCAGGTCTGAGATCTCTCCCTGCTGATGTGAGCAGGCTTCTCTAGCATGGAAACAGATGGAGAGAGTGAGAGTAGGATGCATGGTGCTGCATGGAATGTTTGTGTGGCGAGCGAAGCCATGGACAGGATGAGGACACGATCTTGAGAGGATATGAGCCTGATGGAGATATGAGGATGTGTATGAGAATTAGTGATTTTGTTCCTTGAGGTGTGAGATCCCTGTGGATGTGCGATGGGTTTGTGAGTGTGTGAGTTGAGAGTGAAGAGAAGAGTGACTTACCCTGGTGGAACGGATGAGTCCATTCATCCTGTAGTAGCACTGGGTGGCTGTCCTGTTTTGCAGGGCATTGGCACTGACCACCGCTGCCACTTCCTCCCATGCTGGACTGGTGATGCAGCTGCCCATCCTGAGGCCAGGGCGGGGCTGGAGGACATCACATTGGGCCTCCATGGCATTCAAAAGGCACTTGAGGGACATGTCACTAAACCTGGGACCGCAGTCTTCTTGACTTTCAGAGCTATGTCTTCCACGCAGCTGACGTGGGCTGGGAGCACTGAGAGGTGTGCGCATCGCTGGATGTTAAATATGGCACCCGGCATGATGAAGCGGTGAGGTGATGGCGTGGTGGGTGAATGAGAGCCTGCCCGTCATGGAAACGGCATGTTTCCCAGAAATGCATAATCAATATGGCGGGTTTGAGACAAATGGCATTAAAAGCTGCCATTGCGGCCAGCAGGTAAAATGCCCATTACCGCTCTTGGTGCAAATCTGGGATAATACCACCTCTAATCTACTCAATCTCTCCTCATAGGATGGCTTGCCACCACCTCAAGGGCAATAAATGGTGATACTTGTAACCCATGAATGAAGAATACAAAACACATCCCAGGAAGAAGTCTAATGAATCTATGTTATATACCCTCTAAGGCAACTATTATGTAGTAGAGCAGTCCTCCAAGTGTTGGTCTCAGAAGAATACATTTCTAGTTACACTTCTTTACTCAAATTTTATTGCAAAGTGATTAGAGTTTAACATACCATTTACTTTCCAAACTGCTTGCCGTATGTACGTTAACTTTAGTTCTCCACACTATAATCCATCTGCCACGTTCTTGCCCACTCATTTACCCCTTGAAGCCTGTCAACCCAAAACCCACAAATAACCCTTTTATTCCCACTTTTTGTTTTCTGCAATAACCAATCCCCAAGCCAAGTTAATATATGTATACATTTCCCCAATCCCATGAACTATAATTTTGTGTTATACAAGTTACAACCTCAAAGATCTTGATAAGATTTGACAAACGCAATTTTCCTTTCATAAATTTGAGTTGACTTTGCCAAATCATATTATGATTTTCTAAGTGCCTTGTTACCACACCCCTAATAGCAGATTTTAGCATTTTCCCTATTGTTGATGTTAAGCTAACTGTTCTATAGTTCCCTGTTTTGCGTCATAAAGTTTTAAAAGAGGCAGCTGCAGAGATGGTAGGTATATGGGTTTTGATCTTTCTGAATTGTTAGATGTTAGAACACTTCCTGAGGAATGCAAGGTAATAAACATAGTAAAGGTAGTAAACAATTTATGGCAGATGAAGGTGTAATTAACTTGGAATGCAGAACTAGTTTCTTGTAAGAAACAGTAAGCTTTATTTACAGGCTCCAGATGAGGCTGCATGCTCGTTCCAAGATCAAGGCTAAAAAGATCCACCCCTAAGGTTCCCCGCAGTTTGGGCTGATTTGAATGTGCAGTCACATGATCCCCATAACAATAAGCAATGATTTAACTTACAATTATTACAGAAAGATTCCCAAGAAATGTAAATATTTTCCATTGATACGCCATGGAATCTAGCACTGAACATAGTGGATACTAGGTGAGTGAGTGATTATGGAGGATACGTGGGGGTGTATGGAGTGGGGAGATCATTGGGTTGGCAAGGAGGGGTGAGAGAGGGGAGGGGGATTGAGGGTTTGAAGGTAAGGTTTAGGGACCTTTCAGCAATGTTAGCAGCCCTAATACTGTCGCTAAGAACCAAGACAGGCCTTCTCACCAGCCTGCCTCCGCACCTGCACTCCTCCCATACTGGTTTGCAGCTCACAACCTGCACTGCGAACCCAAACTCTGCAGACAAAGACAAAACTCCAGGCAAAGTTACATATCATTTGGGGATACAGTTTGTAAGCCACAAAGTGGCCCGAATCGCAAAACACACTCCCAAGAGGAAAATCCAGTCCAATGTCTCTATTTAAAAAACCAGATACAAATGCATTGTGTGTTTTGTACAATAACATCACTCATGGTAATGCGTAATTTTTAAATTGGTTAGAATTCAGTAGGCAGAGATCAAACAAATTAAACAGAAAGGCAGATGATATTACAGATCTCAGCTACACTAGTGGTAATATACATGCTCTTTAACTTGTAGACAGGTGAGGTTTAATTTAAATAATTCTGAGCATCTGCACCCAGTTTAATGAATTCTGTAATTAATGCAAGGCTATATCCATTATGCGAACCAATTGGTTAAAACATTTCAAAAATGCCCACTTCTTGCATTGCAAAGATAAAAATAAACATTTCAGGAGGCACCCCACCACCACCTCTCTCAACCATTCTAATGACTCTAAACTGTCAGGCGACTGGAGAAAGGGCAAATTAAAATTCTTATCCAGTGCTATGTAGGTAATAATTTCCTCCAATTATGGGAAGACCAAAACCATTTTCTTCAGTCTCCTCTACAAACTTGGTTCCCTAGTCACTCACTCCATCTCTCTCCCTGGCAACTGCCCTTGAGGACAAAACAGGCCATTTGCAACGTTGTTATCAGGTCTGACCCTGAGATGAGCTTCCAAACATTTTTTTTTATTTATTCCTCATGGGATGTGGGCGTCGCTGACAAAGTCAGCATTTGTTGTCCACCCCTAATAGTCCTTGAGCTGACCTTGCTAGGTCATTTCAGAGGACAGTTAAGAATCAATCACATTGCTGTGGACCTGGAGTCACATGTACGCCAGACCAGAAAAGGATAACAGAGTTCCTTCCCTAAAAGACATTAGTGAACCAGGTGGGTTTTTACAACAATCGATGATAGTTTCATCGTCACCAATACTGAGACAAGCTTTATGTTCCAGATTTATTAACTGAATTCACATTCTAACAGCTGCAGTGTTGGGATTTGAAGCCATGTCTCAAGAACATTGGCCTGGGTCTCTGGATTACTAGACCAGCGATATTACCACGACACCACCATCTCCCCCCGTATTTGTATATATATTACATATATTGGTGCCATTACTATTATTACCCGGCTCTATCTTTGCTTCAGTTCATCTGCTGCTGAAACCTACGTTCATGTTTTTTTACTTCTAGACCTGACCATTTTAAATGCACTCCTGGGTGGCCACCCACGTTCATCCTTCATAAACTTGAGTTCATCCACAACCCTGCTATCTATGTCCTAACTCATACCAAATCCTGTTCTTCCATCATCCCTGTGCTTGCTAACCTACTTTGGCTCCCAGTTAAGCAACATCTTGATTTTAAAATACTCATCCTGGTTTTGAAATCCCTCATTAGCCTCAAACCTGCCCTTTCCTATAATCTCCTCCAACCCACAAACATCTAAGACATCTACACTCTACACTCCTTTAATTCTGGTCTTTTAAGGATCACCAATTTTAATCGCTCCACCAATGGTGAACATGCCTTCAGTTGCCTAGGCTCTAGGTTTTGGAATACCCTCCCTTCTCTATCTTGTTCTCCTTCTTTAAGAGACTCCTTAAAACCTATCTCTCGGACAAAGCTTTTGATCAGCTGCTGTAATATTACCTTATGTGGCTAGGTGTCATTTTATTTAATAATGTCCTTGTCAGGCATCTTAGGACTTTTTAATAGGCTAAATGTAGTGTACTATAGGTTCTTCAGATATCTCAATAATAAAATCTTGAAACTTGTATATTTAAATATGAACCATTTATTGTTAACCTTTAATTACTTACAGATCCCAGGTTGCTGCCTTGCATATGCCGTTACCTCCATGCAGGTTGGTTCCAGAGTGTTCATTCTAGACTGTTCTCTCAGTCTACTACCATGTGACTCTAAACTATACATCATACCATGGGTGGTGCTATTCTTCAGTCCCACATTAACCCTTGCTCTACTGAGAACCTTTACATTACTGTGGTATGCAGGCACATCATACAACATCCCCCTTTCTTTGCCAAAGAAAAATTTCCCTTCCAGTGGTGTACAACTATTTCTAATGCAGTCTTTACTTGCTATCCCTTTTCCCCCAAATCAAGTCTCTGTCTTTATAAATTCAGACTGTCTTGCGGCTTGACAGTTCTTCTCTCACATTTGGAGGAATGGTAGTAGGACTCCATGATACTTGGCAAACTCCTTTTGATTCGCTTCTGCACTCCTTCGAGTTGCGTTTCTCTTTATTAATAACTCATCTGTTTTTTTTTGGACACCATGGCCAGAATTTTTCTGTTGGTGATTTGGGGGGCGGGGCCCACTCGCCGACGCGAAAATGACACGGGATGATGTTGGGAGGAACCCCCGACGTCATCCCACCCCATTTAAATATTCAGCAAGGCAGGCGGACAGCAAAATCAGCTGTCTGCCCGCCGACCTGTCGGTGGCCAATTGAAGCCATTGACAGAATAATCAAGCCAATTAAAGACCCTGCCCGTCCAACGTTAAGGCTGGTGGGAAGGTCAGGAGCCCCAGTGGGTTTCTGATAGTACATAAAACCTCATCCACTGGCAGGATGAGGTTTCATGTCTGTTCTAAAAAACTTTAACAAACTTTATGTGATATTTATTAACATGTCCCATCTCGTGTGACATTGTCACATGAGGGGGACACGTTAATAATTTTTTATTTTTCTATTTTTTAAGTTAATAAAACTTTCAGCGCTCTCCCTGAGACAGCATTTAGTCTCAGGGAGCTGTGCGCTCTTTCGCCGCATGCGCAAAAGAGCGAACTTTGACAGTTGGGGAATCCCTCCCCCGCACTATGCGCTTCCTGTCGGGCAGGCTGCTGGGTGGGCCTTACTTTAAAATGACGGCGGGGCCCATTTCGGTGGCGGCAATCAGCTACCCACCCGCCGCCGAGCTGGTGAGGCCCCCCCGCCCATGAAGGGCAAAATTCTGCCCTGTCGGTTTGTCCCATTCCTTCTGAGGGAAATGTGCACTCCGTTCATTCCTAGAGTGGACTCGAATTTTCTTTCTCCATGGTGTCTGCCATGTTCTTGATGGATGTATGTTTCACAAATGGAACCTTCATTTCCACTTGTTTCACAATTTCAACCAACCACTTGTTTTCTGTTTGATTTTCAAATCCTTTTGCAAGCTTCTGAATCTTTTCATTCAGCTCCATGGTTCTCAGTACGTCTGAGACACCCTGTGCTTCCTCTTCTCATTCCTTACATTTCAGTGTCAGATTTACATTTTCTGGTATTATTACTGCCGTTTTATTTTCTGTCTGCAACAGAACATTGTCCTTGTCCTTCATTTTGGTTTCACTGTTGGCCAAGTCTGTCTCCAGTAAAGTCTTAACCTATTTCAGTTCTGTAATTATGCAATCCATGGCTTTATTACTTGCTCGCAGCTTGGAAAGCTCGACAGCTTTTCCCTCCAATGCCTCCCCTTTTCCATTCAACTGCTTCTTCAGCTCTTCAGTCTGTTTCTTGTAGCTTTTGACTTCCCCCTGGAATTTTGAACATTACTGAGTCTTCTGTGTTTACTGACTCTTCAACTTGTTCAGAGTGATGTTACATTCATTCTGCTTCTCTTTGTAATTTTCCAGAAGAATAAACTTTGTCCTGAGGGGTTCTTTTAACATGTGAAAGTCTTTCTACAGGCTTTCCTTTTCTTTGCAAAGCTTGCTTGTTTCATCTTGAGCTTTCCTGTAATTTAAGAGAGTCTCTTCAAGTTTCTTCTGCTGTGCTTCCATTCTGCTGTTTAAGACAGTCTTCATTGTTTCATGTTGCTGAATGGTTACACTTTACATTTGCATGTGATCTTGAAGGACAAACAATTGTTCTTTCAACTAAAACAGAATTACCTGGAAAAACTCAGCAGGTCTGGCAGCATTGGCGGAGAAGAAAAGAGTTGCCCTTTCGAGTCCTCAGGACCCTTCGACAGAACTTGAGTTCGAGTCCAAGAAAGAGTTGAAATATAAGCTGGTTTAAGGTGTGGGGGGGGGGGAGGGGAGAGAGAGAGAGAGAGAGAGAGAAGTGGAGGGGGGTGGTGTGGTTGTAGGCAAAAGCAGTGATAGAAGCAGATCATCAAAAGATGTCACAAACAACAGGACAAAAGAACAACACATAGGTGTTAAAGTTGGTGATATTATCTAAATGAATGTGCTAATTAAGAATGGATGGTAGGGCACTCAAGGTATAGCTCTAGTGGGGGTGGGGGGAGCATAAAAGATTTAAAATATTTAAAAATAATGGAAATAGGTGGGAAAAGAAAAATCTATATAATGTATTGGAAAAAAACAAAAGGAAGGGGGAAACAGAAAGGGGGTGGGGATGGAGGGGGGAGCTCAAGACCTGAAGTTGTTGAATTCAATATTCAGTCCAGAAGGCTGTAAAGTGCCTAGTCGGAAGATGAGGTGTTGTTCCTCCAGTTTGCGTTGGGCTTCACTGGAACAATGCAGCAAGCCAAGGACAGACATGTGGGCAAGAGAGCAGGGTGGAGTGTTAAAATGGCAAGCGACAGGGAGGTTTGGGTCATTCTTGCGGACAGACCGCAGGTGTTCTGCAAAGCGGTCGCCCAGTTTACGTTTGGTCTCTCCAATGTGGAGGAGACCACATTGGGAGCAACGAATGCAGTAGACTAAGTTGGGGGAAATGCAAGTGAAATGCTGATTCACTTGAAAAGAGTGCTTGGGCCCTTGGACAGTGAGGAGAGAGGAAGTGAAGGGGCAGGTGTTACATCTTTTGCGTGGGCATGGGGTGGTGGTGCCATAGGAGGGGGTTGAGGAGTAGGAGGTGATGGAGGAGTGGACCAGGGTGTCCCGGAGGGAACGATCCCTATGGAATGCCTCCGAGGGTGGGGAGTGAAGGGAAGATGTGTTTGGTAGTGGCATCATGCTGGAGTTGGCGGAAATGGCGGAGGATGATCCTTTGAATGCGGAGGCTGGTGGGGTGATAAGTGAGGACATGTTGTTCTTTCAACTGCTAATTTTCTTGTTGACCTTTCCAAAATCAGTATGGGCTTAAGTGTATCATTTCATTGGTACTAATACTTGCAACGCAGCTTTTCCTGAAGTAATATTCAACACCCTCTGTAGCTCCTCATGTCTTTCCATGGCTACGTACTGATTCTTCAGAGTCTTTCAGGGCCGCAACTCCTTTGCGTCACTTTTCTGGCTGTTGTTTTGCTTTAAGTCTTTCAGTTCAGCTCTGATGTGAACATTTTCCTCTAGAACAGCTTAATTTACTTTTTGCACATTTTGTTTCTTTGAGTTACCTCTGCTCTGTGGTCTTCTGTTGCCCACCCTCTGGGGTTTTTTGTTGCCCTCACCCTGGGTTTTTTTGTTGCCCTTGACACTTCATTGGGAGTTGCCCTCTTTCTCTGGGGTCTCGTTACCCTCGGCAGAGTTGCTCTCTCTGTGAGGTCCCTTGATGCCCCCAGTGGAGTTGCCATCTCTCTGGGGCCTCTTCCAATTTTCTGTCCATAGCTGTTTTCCTTTCCTGTAGTTTAAATTGTATTGCCTCTTTAAGATTGTGAGTGCAGTAACCATTTTTCTAAACTCAGACTGCAGTTGCTAGGACACAGTTGACTTCTTTCTGCCTTTTTTTGAGTCTTGCTGCTGGGGGGGGTTTTCAACTCCAATTTTTTAAAACACTTTGCAGGTGTTGTATTTTGCAACAAATGTATCAAACCAGGTACACAGTGTTCCAGCTGTTTGTTTTGCACTGGCCGACTGCAAAACTTTACTTTTCCCCCCTGAAAATGCTTCCTTTTCTCTTAATCACTATAGGTTTTGTTTTTTTTTTAATCTGCAGTGCTGCTTGTTTTAAACTCTGCAGGTTTTCTTTTTTTAAAAAACGCTATAGGTTCCACTTAAACTTTTGACTCTGCCAGCCAACTTTTACATGTTTGGGTTTTTTTTAAACTTTTGTTTTTTTACTTGCAATTTCCTTTCAGCTGCCTTCTGGATGCTGAGCCCTTGGGACCACCACCTATTCTAAAATGTAAGTACAGCTGCCTTTTTTGTATTTTTGCTCACCATCGCATGAACTGTGTCACTCAGGTTCTTGCAACTTTTGTAATGGACTCACTCTTGTGGATTCCTTACTTCCAAGTCTGGAGTGAAGCTTCTTCAACTTTTTCTTCAAGTTTTCTTCTTGGGTGTTGCATCTCTCTAGTTAAGCTTCGGTAGCTTGCAGTTTTCGTACCTTAGGATGCTGTTCTGGGTTCATGCATTTAGATGCCATCTTTCATATCGCTGTGGATCACCATGTCGGATTATTGGACTATCTCTGATGTGATATATTGTGATATCCTGTAGAAGCTCCCATCGCTGCCAGCCATGTTGTACTGTGGGTTCTTTAGATGTCTCAATGATGAGATCTTGAGACTTGTATATTTAAGCATGAACCATTTATTGGGAGTCTTTAACTGGTTATTGTCCTGCAAGGCGCTGTTACCTCCATGCAGGCTGGTTCCAGTATGTTCTCTCTGGATTGTTGTCTCAGTCTACTACCATGTAACTACACATAATTCAGTGGGCGGTGCTATTCTCCAGTCCCACATTAACCCTCGCTCTGCCAAGCACCTTTACATTACAGTTGAATGCAGGCACATCATACAACCAATATTATTGTGTCACCTGTGACTCAATTGGAAGCATTCTCATCTCTGAGTCAGAAAGTTGTGAATTCAGGATCTCTTCAAGAGACTTGAACACAAAAATCCAGGATAACATCCAGGCAGAAAATATCATACTCAAGCTCATCCTAAGTTAAAATATTTGAAAGTGTTCTATCTTTCCTAGTTCTCACTTGCCTCAGGCTGGAAATAAGTGCCTGAGGATACATAATGACCATAATTTTCCTCAAAACTGGTGCATAAATAAAACAATTATACACGGGCAAGTTATATGGTCCTAAAAGTGATGCATAATTTCAATAATGATAATGGCTATTCAGTTAATTAAGCACCTGGTTTGGAAAAGATTGTTCAACTAATCACATAACATAATTGTGCATCTATCGAGGTCACCAGTAATTCCTTATGTTTTTGATGTCAGTGACAGGTACTTATCTACCTTGTCCAGGTGCTTCAGTTCTATTATAATTATGGCCATTTTCCACCATGTATTACTAAATTATAATGATGCTTCATAGAATCTTGTTATGAAACAGTGACTCTGTAACTCTCGGTAGAAAGTCAGATGTCTAAATAATTGCAGTTATCACATTCTCCTATAGGTGCAAAGCCTTCCTCACACTTGCATGCACAAACAGGTGGCCATGGAAATGCTATGGCTCAGATAACCTGCAACATAAAGATGATAAATTTGATATATTTCAAAGGATTGAGGGTTCAAAGTTGTTAAGGAACCTCAGAATGAGTTGTTAAATTCTATCTGATGTAATTATTAAGTGGGAAAAGGTCCAAATCCTCATTTATCTTGACACCAAGCATGTCCTGGAAATGCTTTGCTTCTCCTGTGAGTAACCATAGTGATGAGCCTTCACCAAGTCAGCTATGCCAGAATTGCAAACTATTGCTCTTGCCAACTCTAGGAAAAAGGTAGTAAACTAAGTGAGAATTTCAAAACATGTTTTATAAAGTGCCATGTAATAAACTTGTTAGAAAAATTGAAAGCCATGGGATTAAAGGGGAAGTGGCAGTATGCGACATAAAATTGGCAAAGAGACAGAAAGCTGAGAGTAATAGTGAACAGATGTTTTCATGTTGGAGGGAAGTATACTTCCCTGGTAGGTTGTTAATCAGTCCATTGCTCTTTTTGATGCATATTAATAATTTGGACTTGAGTATAATGGACACAATTTCAAAATTTACAGATAATACAAAATTCAGAAATGTAGCAAGTTGTCCAAAACACATTAGCTATTTCCTTCATATCGGATTTCATCTTGCCAAGTGTTTGCTCAGTCTATCTTTGAGGAAAGTAAAGAAATTAAAGACACAAATATCAAAGACATTCATGAAAGTTCCTTGCTCCCATTGCAAATAGGTAAGTTTAAAAATGCAAATAAGCCTCATACAAATAAAATGGAACTGTGCAGGATTTAAGGTTAATCTAAGGCATTTTTGCATGAAATCTAGAGCTTTTATGAGGCCGATTTAAAAAAACGGGTGGGAGTACTTCAACTCAATAAAATGTTCAAGATCACAAAATTGTCAGCCAGTATGAAATTGGTGCAAAACCCAACTCTGTTGTTTCTCTCCACTGGTGGTATATTTGATGTGCAGTACTGCTGAACCTGCCCTCTTGATTGTGTGCTTATTCTTTGCAGTAGCTTTATTTTCCATCAAAACTATTCAGTACTATGGAAACAAGAATGTTCCTTCACATGCACAGAGAAAAGTAATTTCTGAACCAGATGCATCCTTCCCTTGAAGAACAATTTCCATTACTTTGTCAATTCTTATTCTTCTTCGTTTTTATTAGCACAGGATCCTTCAACCATAAACAAAAATGGTTGCTGTTAAAAATAAGTTCTGCCTGAATATTATTTTCTGTAGCACTATTATTTTTGTTTATTTCCAGAGTACCACCTAATGTTTGATCTTTTTGCTACCTTTATTTAGCTGACATCACCAAGCTGTTTTCTTTCCACTGATTCTTTTCAAGAATTGTTGAAAGTAGACATTGCTCAGAGTTGGGATTAAATATTTATTAAGATAGAGAATTTGTGAATGTAATTTTTATTTGCATAATGTTATTGTCTGACTGCAAGCAAAAGTTATCAGCTGTAGTCTGAGAAAGGAGAATACTTGTGAAAACAAGTTGAAAGTTAAAATTGTTCATGCAAAAATTAGATGGAGGCTAAACAGAATATCAGTGTTGTACCTCATACATTCTGTTCTTCATGGTTATGAGAAAGCCCCCATGATTAACTTTTATCACGTTAAATATTTTTGTATAAAAGTGTAGTTTGTGTACTGTTTAATCGCTGATTATAATGGGTGGAAGAATGTTGGTTATTTCTGTTGCATGATTGTAAGAAATTGGGGTCTTTAATAAGTGGGTATTTTCTGCATTTTATGGGATTAGCTAAACAGCCTTGAATTTCTAAACACTTTGGCCTTTAAACAGTCTTAGTTCAGGCAGCCATGTTGACATTCCTAAGCTGGTAGAATGGCATCTTGTCTATGAAAGTGTTTAGAATGGGCCAGGATATGACCCTCAGCAAGATGTAAACTAAAAAGCTGACTTCAATCAGGGTGACATACAGGTTGGTAACCACCCTGATGTTTTGAGTACCTGACCTGTACCTATTAGTCAGAATAGTTAGATAGATGATCGACACTGGGTAAGCTACCAGCACCCCCAAAAAAGGGGTATATAGGTGTATATTGGTGGTAGGGGTCGAGGTGCTGGTGAAGTGGCAGTGCTCACTGGGCAGCTGCCTCCTTCAGTTGGGAGATGGACCAGAGGAGGAGGAGGAAGATCAAGAGATTGAGGGAAGAATTTCCTACCACTAGAGAGCGGAATACGGTTTTCACAAGTTATCGGTCGTATACTTTTTCTGTCTAATTAGTTCATGTATCATATCTAAACCGTTGTTTCTTAATAAATCATCTTAAAATTTCTTATGACTAGTTAACTACCAATTTAGGTATCTGTGGCCCCCAAATCTGAGAAATCTTACATGGGCCAGGATTTTCCCATCAGCAAGCGGGGGGCGGGGCCACTCACTGATGCGTAAAATGACATACGGTGATGTCGGGCCAATTGAGGCCATTGACAGAGTCGTTAAAGTAATTATTGGACTTGCCTGTCCAAGCTTAACGTTGGTAGGCAGGCCAGGAGCCCTGGCATGCATTAGAAAAAACATGAAACCTCATTGACGGGTGGGATGAGGTTTCATGTAGGTTTTAAAGCATTGAATTAAATTGTTTTTAAAAGTTATGGACATGTCCCAACTCATGTGACAGTGTCACATGAGAGGACATGTTAGGGAATTTTTTTTCTCTATTTTTAATATTTTTTAATATACAGCCGATCTCCCTGAGGCAGCACTTTGCCTCAGGGAGATGAGTGCACTCTTTCATGTGTATGCTCAAAAGAGCACACTCTTAGGTTTAGGGATTCTTCCCCACCCGCACATGGAGCACATAGTGCTTCCGTGCAGACGTCACACTGGGCGAGCATTAATTGGCCCGCCCACGTAAAATGGCGGAGCGCCCCCGATCAGGGGTCCTGATCGAAGGCACGCCTCCATGTGCCTGCTCTTCAACTTACCCCCCAATGGGGGGAAAATTCTGCCCATGATTTTCCTTGTATAATCTGTTTCTAACAATCTGGCTTTGTGCATTATTATTGAAACATACCATTTCTCCATTTCAATTTTAATGAGGTACCAACCAGCTGCTGAGCTCATTAGCTTCAGAGTAGACTTGCTCCTGCATAGGCAGTGTAACAGAGCAAAAAGGATTGATTGCTGGAGAGTGTAATAAAGCTGGAATAAAGTGTAAACTGTAAAGCAATTACTTTTCCAGGAATTCAGCCTGAGCCTTATCATAAGTAAATATATATACTCCTTTCCATTGAATATTATCTTACTCCAAATGTTATTGTGTATTACTGCTACTGAGAATATTAACAGCTGAGACTTCTCTGATGAATACTTTATTTTCACACTTCGTTACTGGTCATTCTGTTTGTTTTTTCTTCAGTTTAGGAATATGTTTTTATAATCAAATATCTTTTGAAGTTTGTCTGGAGTACTTTGGAGGAATTTAATGTCCTTGGAAGCAAGCGAGGGGGTGGTTTGATCGGGGAGGAGGGTGTGGGACTGGCAACCCTGCTGCCTACCCACCTCCCCCCAATCGGGCTCAGGGCTGGAAAGATGGAGAGTCACCTTCCCACCCAGAGGTCAATTGAGGCCCTTACATAACCACTTAAGGGCCTCATTCCACCATCACTGGTTTTCAACCAGCAGTGGGGGATGCACCATGTAGGAAAAATACCCAGCAAAACCTGTCAGGTTTGCCTGCAGCCTATTAGGGTGGGGTTCTCCCCCCCACCCCCCGCTTCGTCCTACGCTGGCCAATCCTTCCTTATGAACCCCATCCCTCCCACACTCACTCTATCTTCTGATCCAGCGGCAATCCTCAAGGTGGGCCTGAGTGTTGTGCCAGCAGCGGTCACCACTCTCAGTGGCACTGCCAGTACTAGGGAGCTACCAGCAGCTCTCAAGGATGGGATTTCTGCCCTACTGGGGACTTGATTATGTGGGAAACCCGATGCTGTCCAGATAAGTTCATGGTTGCCTGGTAATTGTGTTCAGCCTCCTGGAGCGAAGCGACATGGGATTCCCACCGGTTCTTCAAACAGTGAGGGGGACACACATTAAATTCTGCCTATTGTTTAGAAGAACTCTTGAGCTTCCACATCGGCTTTGGATGTCTAATTTATTAGCTTTGTCATATCTTCTTCACCAGTTCTTGATAATTGGCCAGCTTCATCTTTATAACATCTTGCATGTTGAGATTTTGGGTGTGCCACTGAGAACAAAAGTTTTTTTTTGTTTCGTGCACATCAGCCAGGCTTGAAACAAGATCTGGTTAGCAAACAGAAGACAAAAAGGTACTAAACGTTTTGTTGCATTTGAAATTTCCAGAAAAGGAAATACGTATTTTTTAATGGTGCTCAGGAAAATGAGACATGGTAACATTGGGGAATTAAACATTTCTGAGGCACCCAGGGCGCGAGTATCTGTTTTGGGTCAGGACCTGAAGTCAGGGTCAAATGCAAGTCCTAACCCTGCAGCACGTCGGGAGCGGTCCCAAAACATTGATTTTTGTCTGGATTTGCCCATTAGTGGTCATTTGGTCTGCATGCCATCCAAATAAGGGCACAGATGGCTCCCGTATCCGGCAGCCCGTAGGAAGCCAGCATGAAAAGAGCTGCAACCTGCCATTGCAGGTAAGGGAGAGTGAAGACAGTTCTATCTAGAGACATCGCTGAGTAATTTAAAAAAAATGGCTGCAGCTTCTGGACCACCATTGTGGAAGGGTGTCCCTCCACAAAGCAGCTTGCAGGAACTATATGTTTGTGCGTAAGTATACATAAGTATCCAGAGTGCCACATTACTCACTATGCGCTACAGTCAGAGTACCAAGCAACAATGTATCAGCCTACAACACATGGTGTGATCTGAGAAATGCACTCTAAGAAAGCTCCAGTAATTGAATTTACAGGTTTGATTATTTTGAACTTCTGCGAACCATAAGACACAATATGGTTGCAGCAGATATCTGTGAGTAAAAGCCAAATGTTTTAAATGGATTTACTGATGAATCAGATTGAGAAAAATCAACCCATATTAGTGCCAGAGAGAAAAAGCTGAGTGAATCATGTGAAAATGAAATGGCCACCATCACAGCAATGAGCACACCTGTCCAGACCAGGACGAATTGGGAGGCTGATGATGTCAGAGGCATTTGAGAAGCTTAAACAAAAATGCAGATTGAAAATCAGTACTTTTCTAAAAGGCGCCGATGAAGAGGAAAGGGTCAGCTCCAGTTTGTGGGCAGGAGAGAAAGATTAGATTTGTTAAATAGCCGGGAGATGAGCAAAGATAACAACAAAATCACAGACAAAATTTTGAGAAATTCAGGACACATCTCCAAAGTCAAATCATCAGGCCCACCAATGAGTTTCAAAGCTTGAAGCAGGAACCAGGTGAACCTGTTGATACTTTCTTAATGAGATTGAATAATATAGCCACCAAGTGTAAATTCAAGGAAGTGGATGAAAGGCTGTTAGAACAGCTCATCTGGTTCTCTGCACAGCCATTTGTACAAAAACCTCTAATGGGAAAAGACAAGTTCAAAATATTTCAGACTGTAGACACTACCAGAGCACACAGAGCTACCTGTGGAGAGATGAAGACTCTGATTACCTAAACAGCTAGTCTTCAGTTGGTAATTAACCATAGTCCATAAGGGACCATTAGCATCTCTCTCGAAAGAGAGAAACAAGTGGTCATTTAGCTTAAGGGGTATCACTGTGCACCAAGTGCAGAATAACAAGGAGGAAGGCCTCCAATGACAAGCACAGCCAGTTGGAGGTTTGAACCCATGCCATTTGCATCATTCTGCACCACACTCTAGCCATCTACCCAACCAACAGACTGAGCTAACTGACTCCCTACAGTTAGGTCAAGGGAAAGGCAGCAGGACTGATGCAGTGAAACAGTTCAAAAGAATGCAAACCAGACTTACCAGGGTAAGTCACTCTTTTCATCACTCCCAACTCACACGCTCACAAACCCATCACACATCCACAGGGTGGTCACTCACTGCCAATGCAAGGGACATCATCAGTTATTCCTTCACGCACACCGTCATTGTCCTCATCCCGTCCATGGAACCACTCACCAAGCACACAGGCCAGACATACTTATCATGTGGCCCAGCAGGTGTCCTGATACACTCTCCCCATCTCTATCCATGCAGGACAAACTGGCTCACAACAGGGGGGAAAGGTTGCAGACAGGTTGAGGGACGCCTGAGATCAAAGTTCTGACAGGATTCGAAAACAGAGCCATTGGTGAGGTCGGCGCTACTTTACCAAGTGCAACATCCGGCAGTGCAACACCAATCAGTCAACCATGCTGTGAATGATGTGCCCTCTTTCACAGGCTGCTGCCATGCACTAATTATCTCCTCTTGCTTCCACAGGCACATCTGCCAAACGGCTGACAGAGTCCATGACCCAGGGCCTCCAATCATGCCCCAAAGAAACCTCTGAAGAGGAATCTGAGGGCACCCTCCCTGAAGTCCTGTCACAAAGCTCACCCACTCCCTTCACCAGCGCACAGACACAAACCTTGGTGGGACTTAGTTTTAGAGTAGCCTCATAACCACAACCTGATGAGCACATCACACTTTCTGATCCACAGCTGGCGGAGGCAGGGACTTCCTAGGTCCCCGGCACTTGGAGGACTGCTGGAGGCCAGAACGTTGCCAAGTCTGAGTCAGATGACGAGCCTCTGAACTCAGTCATGTCACAGTTGCTGGAGCCACAAAAGCTAGAGCTGCAGCATCAGAAAAGGATGTCTGCTGCACTCCTCAGATTGCAAGGCATGATGGAGGAGTCCGTCCATCTTTCAGGCTGAGGTGATAGCATCGCCATTGCAATGCACCAAGGTCAACACTGGCAGGATGGTGGCCGCCATGGAGACCTTGGTCCAGGACATCACTCCTGCACTGCTGTGCGGGCTTAATTCCATTGCTGATGGCAGAATTGGCCTCCAGTGTGTACACGAAAGGGGTGCTGGGCAGCTCAATCTCACTCCAGCTACCCCTTCCACTCACGGTGTCAGCCAGGGACCCTCGGACACCTGTAGGAAGGAAGATCAGCAGGTGCACACTCTGGGGCCATCCACCTAGGTGAATCTGGGATTGACCAGCCCATCCGAATCCCCTCTTCCTGTGACCTCCGCAGCTCCACCTTCACGGGCCGAGGAGGGTGTCACTGCCACACTACAGGACCCCGAAAGCAGGCCAGGGCCCACCGAGACTCAGACCTCCAAAGGACGCCTGCCAAAGTCATCACAGGCAAGGTGTAGCAGTCAGCAGGCTGCCTCCACCTCTGCTGTGGATGTCTGGGGAGCACCAAGATGTAGCGGCAGATTTAGGAAAGTTAGGTAAAAGTAACTCTTATTGAGTAAAAACAATTAAACTAAATTAACAAAATTAGGATATATCAAGCACAGCCCCTGATTCAGGTGTTAGGTAAAAGTAGTTGCACAGCCTGGCTGTGGGTGTTGATCACTTGGATGTACAGTTCACTATTGTGAATAAACTCCTAAGAACATCACCCTGCCTGCGGCTCCTTGTTCTGATGAGCAGTGTTCTTGTCACTCAGATGTGAAACCTTTCTGCACAAGGTAAAGGGCAGGTGTCTCATTCCAGGGCCTCTTCCCTGTGCTCTGTACAGCCTTCAAACAAAAGTGATGGTCCAGCCTCACACTCTGTGGACACATTACTGATAGCTGCACTTCGGCGGTGGTGGTCATTGCTGCGCGAATGTAGTGGGCAGGTGCGACAGAGTTCCATCATTCTACGTGTGTGCCCTCAGCACCTTTTAAGGTGGGGCTTGCCCCCATCACACCAGCATCTGCGACCAGTGATGCTGTGCACCAGCCCCTGAACGTCTGAGGTGCTAAAGGCGGACACAGCATTCGATGTGTCTAAAGTTTCATGGCTGCATCTCTGAGATGGCCCTGATCATGGAGCGCAAGCAAGCTGCCTCGGCCAGACAGGAGTCAGACGCTATTTGAAGACCAATGGAGTGTCCTCACTGCATGTTGGCATATTCGTCGTGTGATCAAGTGACTATTAGAGCCACCACTGCATCTCCATGACAGGAGCATTCTCACAGAGGCCATTGGCGCTGCCATAAGCCAGACTGGAGTCAAACATTCACAAATGGGTGAGGATCGCACCTCACTGCATGTCGTCAACATCTTCCACAAATCTGGCAACTATGAGGGCCTCCCGAGTGCGCCTGCCTCATCTAGCCAGTACGAGAGTCTCATCCCATTCATCGTCGCCACCGGAGGACCCCCTCACCATCATCCCTGTTGGCGTCCTCCTCATCCAAGACCTCCAGCTCCTCCATCTCCTCTTCAGCCAATTCGTCTCCCCATTGCAGCACCAGGTTATAACGGGCGCAGCAGACGGCGACAATGCATGACACCCTCTGCGGGCTGTGTTGCAGGGTTCCACCAGACCGGTCCAGGCACCGGAACTGCATCTTCCTGATGGTCTGCTCCACCAAGTCGTGAGCTGCAGCGTGAGCCTCATTATAGCATCGCTCTGCTGCAGTCTGAGGCCGCCGCACAGGTATCATCAGCCACAGCCTCTGTGGGTAGCCCTTGTCCCCGAGGAGCCAACCCTGCAGCCTCTGTGGACCCTGGAAGACTGCAGGGATCTGCAAGTGACTGAGGATGTAGACATCGTGCACACTCCTTGGAAACCATGCGCACACCTATTTGCTGAGAGCCCAAACATGCAGTATAGTATTAAACCCCCTCTCCCTATATTATTCATTCCCCTCCCTCGCCCTCACGACAACGCCCATCCCCCACCCTCACCCTCACTACAACACTCACCCCCCCACCCTCGCACTCACCCTCACGACAACGCTCACCCCATCCCTCACCCTCGCCCTCATGACAACACTCACTCCCTCCCTCAGCCTCACGACAGCGCTCACCCCCCTGCCCTCGCACTCACCCTCGCGACAACGCTCACCCCCCCACCCTTGCACTCACCCTCGCGACAACGCTCACCCCCATCCCTCACCCTCGCCCTCATGACAACGCTCACCCCCACCCTCGTGACAAAGCTCACCCCCCCCCACGCTCACTACAACACTCACCCCCACCCCCCCCCCGGCCCTGGCCCTCGCCACACGCTCACCCTCCTCCCTCGCCCTCGTGACAATGCTCACCCCTCCTCCCTCACATCCGACAATGTTCACCTCCTCCGTCCTTACCACAACAATGTTCACACCTCCCTCCCTCCGCAATAATGTTTACCCTCCCCCTTAGCAAACCCCACAAAGAATGTTCACCTCCTCCCTCACCCTGACATTGCTCACCCTCCCTCACCCCACCCCCGGCTCATCCACCCCAAAAATTGCTCAATCCCCCTCCCTGCGCACCCCATGACTCTTTCAGCATCAGCTGCAAATCATTCCTGATTTACTTAAAACTGCGGTCCTGAGCAGGCTTTACATGTCCTTGGAAAAGCTCTAAGTAAATCTGTATGGAAACAGCATAAACACGGTGCAAACAACCCAAGACTCCATGGTTCTGGCCATCTGATCCCACGCCACAGGGAATGGTGCAGCAATCTGGGCAGAGCAAAACTGACAATCAGAAGTTTAAACTCACCGTATAGGTTCCATTTGTGTGCGCACATCAGAATCCTCAGGGTCCCGACACACATCAGCGACCTAACTTGAATCATTCATATCAGAAGATTTTGGCTTATACGTTTATGCATTTGTTTACATAAGTATCCAGAGTGCCACATCACTCACTGCTGCTTTTCAGTCAGAGTACCAAACAATAATATATCAGTAAACAGCACATTGTGAATTCTGAGAAATGCACTCAAAGAAAGCTCCAGCATTTGAGTTTAAAAGTGATTATTTTGAATTCTGGGAACCATAAGACATAACAGCTCCCAATGCCATAGAGGTCCTCCAGGCTTCTGATCAATGGCCTAAATTGGTCTTTTAATTATCTTAAAAGCTACCAGCTCCATGCAATCAGGTAGTCATTCTACCCCTAGCAGGCTAGCTAGCAGCACGAAATTAAGCAGCCACACGATTTAGGTCCTGCCCCCACATCGAAGCCAAAATCCTGCCCTCGGTGTCAGCACCAAGCACTCCCAAATCTAGAATAACAAAGCCAGATGTAGTGTAAAACTTATTCCATTCTGTTGTAACAATGTGATTCAGTTCTGATGTTTTGTCTACACCAGTGTAACACTTTTCTTGCACCAGACATCCTCTGGCCTCCATAAGTAAAATTGTCAATTAGGATCAGTTTTGAACTGCCAGATTTAGTCTTGTACCTTCAATAACAGCTTATTTTTCTCATCTACATGGTGGCTTCTGGAGACACACAAAATAAATCCTTGAGGATGCTTTTTCCTCACATATAAACTGCCCCTAAGAGGCATTGTCTTAAAGGTATGGGACCTTTTTTCACACCAGTAAGCATGAAACCACCATTCGTTTAGCTGAAACTTTTCTGTCTGATCTCCCAGCCCATTAAATTTCTATGTGCATAGATGTTTTAACCACACACAGTGACTCCAGTGAATTTTTCTTGAGATTTTTCTTTTTAAAAAAACTTTGAAATAGCTGCAGGAACGTAGAACAGATTGTCCATGTCCATTTGGCTGATTTTATAGAGAAAGTAGAAGTGCCTTCTTGTCTTGTTATTTGCTGCAAGTATTGGCTATAAAAGCTTAATTAGGCCCCAATATTGCATGCCACAGGGTATATTTAAAACTACTATATTCATGGTTTTACATTGAATCAATACTAGCAGAGCAGTGAGATTAAATGTGATCATTTCTGCTAATGCCAGACCTTAGCCCAATGTTATTGACCATTTCAGGTCCCCAGTCATTTCTTCTATCACATTTGATTTGATGATCTCTGGAGGGTAATTACTTTTAATATGATTAATCATTTGGTTTCAGCTTATGTATTCATCCTAGCAGCACAGTAAATTTAGTTCATTCATAACCATGGAGATGGGCTTCCTCTCATTTGGTCATTGTATTTTCCAGTAGTCAAAACTCACAATGACTGTGTGTTTCAATGTTAAAGCCAATATCAATAGCTTCCATATACCCTCACATCAAGTTCCAGAAGTTCTGATAGTCTTATTGCGGCAAGTCAGGTGGCAATGTTCAATCCACTGTTGATATGTACACTCAACACATGCTATGTTGGGTTGCCCTTAAAAGCTTTCAAGTTCATTAATGTCTTTAATGTCTTTAATGTCATTAATGTCTTTAATGTCTTTAATGTCATTAATGTCATTAATGTCTTGACAAAGCTGACTGTTCTCCCCAGTGTGCTTCTAGGGTGCAGCACCTCTTATTTCCCTTACCAATCAATCACTGGATAAGTATTTAGTCCTTCTGTCACCAGTATGACATGCTGGTCTGTTTGTGTTGAAGGCATATGGTTTGACTTTGATCATCATCTTAAAGACAGAGTGATAATCCGTTTTGGACCATTTTTAGCTGAATCGTCAAATATCAAGAAAAGAAACCACCTCCATGATGAAATGGTATAGGAATAATACTGATTCCATAGGCTTGATTTTCAATTGCCTATGGTACAATGTCAGGTTCAGGTGCACATTGAAAGTAGCGCTCCCACATGGTGTGTCAGTCATCTAGTACCTCAGAAACTCGCTGCTATTTTCAAAGTGAGGGGAGGGTAGGGCAGAGCTGGGGTGGCAGGAGTGGGGGTCAGCAACCCACTGATCGCCAATTAATTAACAGGCTGGGGAGGATCAGAAGGCAATTTTCAAATCACATATTGGCAAAACCAAACAGTGTGGTGCACGTTGTGCATAGCTGTCAGGTGCAATGCATGGAGCCGTCAAGTAATTTTTCTGCTGAACAAATATTTGAGGTAAAAAAGGGTTATTTTCATAGAGTAGGTACCTTAACCAGCTGGCCACTTGTCCGTGTTATAAGGTTGCCAACCCTCTTATATCCTGCCTCCTGTACTCTGCAAGCCAGCAGCTACCATGTTGCCTTTGAAGATTGTACTCCGGAGTCCATTCCCACTTTCTGGCAATGCTCAGCACCACTAATTGGGCAGTGAGTTTGCCTCCAGTCCAATTAGGGGATTTGCATTTTACAATGGCGTTGCGTGAGCAACACAGACCAGGACCCTAAAATGATCTCAGTGTCAGTTTCCTGATACCAGATTGAAAATCAAGTCCCATATTATGTTGCAAGAGGGTCTTGATGTACCATGTTTTATTTCATAAATTACAATGAGAACAGCTATAAAAATGCCTTCAAGATCTAGGTTTACAAAAATATTTGTGCACTACGTGCAACTGGATTTCAGAAGCTATTTTATCAAGCTGCATGATGCATTTTGCCTGCAAAATAATATGGAAGTGGCTTTAACATTATTCATTTGCTCTAGGAGTTGTGCGGGAATTATAAAGACTATCCAAGATCTTATATGAAATGCATTAACAAATTTTCCCAAACTGCATCTTTCGACACAAGTGTCATACTTTTTAAATCAAACAGACAGAACAAATTGAGGAAAACTAAATTTTCTGTGTACAGTAGAATTCCGGGATGGATACAGGTTTAATCAGAGGGAAAGAAAACACATTTCAAGACCAGATGCATCCCACTTTTCATGATACCATCCAGATATTGTAGTAGTTTATCTTTGTCCCAGAGTTCTGAACTTCCACTTTTCACTGTTAGTGCATGGAGGATAAACACAGAATGTTATCAGAAGTGCACTTCACACCCAGTGCATATGTTACAGTGTTTAGAATTCGCAAAGTCTTCCAATAAATAATAACCAGCTATGTAAACAGAACATTTTCAATTTCTTTACTCTTCAATGCTTTGGAAGAGAAAATGACTTCCTTTTCAAGAGTTTCAAACATGACAATTTTTTTGGAGAGAATGCAAATATGAGATAACAGATTTGCAATTAAAGTACAAGTTAGCATTGGTTAAGCTTCCTCAAACTCAACTCCTGCCAACTAAAGCTCCAGGGAGAGTCGTGCAAGTTCCTTTGTTGTGATCAAACAGGAAAATGGCAGCTTCTTTTGAACCTATGACTGCTACTATTCTGGATTCATTTCTCTTAATAGCATTGTGCAAAACCCCACACTTTTTTAAAAATTTGTTCATTATATCTGTAATTTTATTGCAGTATGTTGGACATACACGCTACAAGTCTGTGATACAACATTATTTTTTTTCAGCAGCATTTTCCAAATATCAACGTTTTTTTTCCTCAGATTAGATCTTCCCAGTTATAACGCGGCACCAGTGATAGTGAATTATGACTGTTGATTATGTATGAAAAACTCAGTTTGCAGGTATAACTTCTATTTCATCATACAATTGTAGGCTAAGTGGTGAAGCATTAATTTCCTTGAATGTATAAAATTAAATAGAACATACAGCACAACGACAGGCGCTTCTGCCCAACCAGTTCGTTTATGCTCCACTTGAGCCTCCTGTCATCTCTTTCCCACATGCACACTCACTTTGTCTCTCACACACACTCAAATTCTCTCACCCCCTCTCATGTTCACTTTCTCATTCTTTCACTGTCTCATGTACTTGCACATACATGTGTTCATACACATGAATTAGGAGCAGGACTAGGCCACTTGGCCCCTCGAGCCTGCTTCACCATTCAATAAGATCATGGTTGATCTGATTGTCATCTCAGCTCCACATTCCTGCCTACCCCCAATAACCTTTCACCCCCTTGCTCATCAAGAATCTATCTACCTCTGCCTTAAAGATATTCAAAGACTCTGCTTCCGCTACCTTTTGAGGAAAAGAGTTCCAAAGTCTCATGACGCTCTGACGGAAAAATTTCTCCTCATCTCTGTCTTAAATGGGCAAACCTTTATTTTTAAACAGTGTCCCTTTTGTTCTAGGTTCTCCCACAAGAGGAAACATCCTTTTCACATCCACCTTACCAAGACCACTCCCTTATATGCTTCACTCAAGTTGCCTCTCAGTCTTCTAAATTCAAATGGATACAAGCCTAGCCTATCCAAACTTTCCTCATAAGACAACCTGCCAATTTCAGATATTAGTCTAGTAAACCTTTCCTGAACTGTTTTCAATGCATTTACAACCTTCCTTAAATAAGGAGAGCAATATTGTACACAGAACTCCAGATGAGGCCTCACCAATGCCCTATATAACTGAAGCATAACCTCTCTACTTTTGTATTCAATTCCCCCCACAATAAATGACAACATTCTATTAGCTTTCCTAATTACTTGCTGAACCTTTTTATGGTTCATACACCAGGACACCCAGATCGTTCTGCATCTCAGAGCCCTACATTCTCTCACCATTTAGATAATATGCTTTATTTTATTCTTCCTGCCAAAATGGACAATTTCACATTTTCCCACATTATACTCCATTTATCAGGTCTTGGCCCACTCACTTTACTGTCTCACTCTATCATCACAATCCACTTTTCTCTACTCCCTCGTATGCTTATCCAGTTTCCTCTTAAATGCATTTATGTATTTGCGAATACAACTTTAATGACCTGTATGTGAACCTATAGAATTTTGACAGAAGAGAAGCAGATCTTTCTGGTACTGCCCTAAAAGCTGCAATTTCTTAAAAAACTGACAAGGAATTGTTCTCTAAAATGTGATGATGTTGAATTTCTGGATCATCTCATTTGTGACTACAAGTATCAAAGCAATCATTGGGAGCTTAATCAAAAGTTGTGGATAAATGTTAGAATGCCGCATTCAAATTCATAAGGCATCTAGGAATATCAAACACACTGAGCGCTTCACTATTTTTGCATTATCACTTTCCCCGTCACTGTTTGAAAATTTTCACTCTCACCTTCTCTCTCTCTCTCCCTCTCTTTCTATCCCACACTCTCTCACCCTCTAACTTTCACACTCACTTGCTCTCTAGTGCGCTTTCATTCTCCCTGGGGTTCTCACTGTAGTTTACTATGCCTGGCAAGTTTGCAAATGTTATTCCAAAACGCAGCGGTGTAATTTTAATTATAATCAAGTCCTTATCCTGCAAATCTAGATTTGGAATAGTAACATGATGGTAAAAGTTAAAAATAAACTTGAGAACGCAGAAAGAAGAAAGTTCTTAAATTGTACGATTTGCAACCACGAGCACTTTACTAAATACAGTACAATAATTATGTGCTATTTCCCACCAGTGTTTAAGCACATGGTGATGGATTATGTGGAAAATAGGAGAAAATGTATTTGTAACTTATTTTCCTTTGTTAATACCTTCATTAGCTAGGATTTTGCGATAAACAGTGAATGAACAGCACTCATAGTTCATTGCAATTACACTTGCTCACAAACTTTCTGTGTGCTTTTACACTGTGACTTACAGTAATAATAGAGCTGAGATAGTACAGCACCCTCTACAGGGGACCTGGGACCAGAGGCTTCCTTCCTCAACCAATCAGATTGAAGAATTCTTCTAATACTTGCAGAATCTAATCCGGGAAATGAAAATTAGAATATTTAATTAATTGTAGTATCCTGTTCTGCCTTCAAGAGCAACTCACCTAGTCCCTTACCTCTGCCTTTTCTCCATTCCCCTACAAATTTTTTCTCTTCAGATAATTATCCAATTTGCTTTTGAAAGCCACAATTGATTTTGTCTCCAAAACACTCTCAGGCAGTGTATTCCGGATGCTAACCATTCACGCTATTAAAAAACAATTTTCTCATGTCACTGTTGTTTCTATTGTCAATCATCTTAAATTGGTGTCTTCTGGTTCTCAATCTTCCCACCAATGGGAACAGTTTGTCCCTATCTATTCTGTCCAAGCACTTTAGGATTTTGAAACAAAAACAGGAAGTGCTGGAAAAACTCAGCAGGTCTGACAGCATCTCTGGAGAGAAAAACAGAGTTAACATTTTGAGTCAGTATGACTCTTCTTCAGAGTTAAAGAGAAGTAAAAATGTGATGAAATTTATACTGTTTAAGGGGGGTGGAGCAGGTGAAGCTGGATAGAAGGCTAGCGATAGATGGGGGCAGAGGAGAGATTGACAAAGATGTCATGAACAAAAGGACAAAGGGGATGCTAATGGTAGTGGTAAAGGCTAAAGGAGGTGCTGATAGTGGCAATAAGGTAAGAAAGCAGAATGTGATAATAGCAGGACAAGGGTAAGTACTCAGAAAAGAATAGCATGAACAAGTGACAGATGGCCTTTGTGGGGGTGGGCTGAGGGGAGGGGACGGTGGTGGGAAGAAAGATTGAAAATTGGATAAAAGGTAGGGATGAAACAATGGACAGGATTTTCCCATTGGCGAGTGGGGGGGTGGGGGGGGGGGGGCGGACGCTGACGTGTAAAATGTTGCGCAGTGCCATCAGGTGGAACTCCCGACGTCACCGCGACTCATTTAAATTTTCAGGTAGGCAGGGGCGCAGCAAAATCAGCTGTGTACCCGCCAACCTGTCAATGACCAATTGAGGCCACTTACAGAGTCATTTAATAATTAATGGACCTGCCAGTCCAACCTTAAGGTTGGTGGGCAGGCCAGGAGCCCTGGCTGGAATTAGAATAAGCATTAAACCTCATCCATGGGTGGGATGAGGTTTCGTGTAGGTTTTTTAAAATTTTATTAAAGTTTTTTTTTTAAATTATGGACATGTCCCAACTCATGTGTTAGTGATACATGAAGGGACATGTCAGGAATTTTTTTTTCTCTATTGTTAATATTTTTGACAGAGCAGCCAACCTCCCTGAGGCAGCACTTAGCCTCAGGGAGATGAGTGCGCTCATTCGTGCTCTCAGGTTTAGGGATCCCCCCCCAACCACCACCTGCACAGGGAGCACACAGCGCTTCCACGCAGACGTCATGCTGGGCGGGCCTTAATTGACCCGCTCACGTAAAATGGCGCCACGCACCTGTGCGCACCTGCAATTCAACTTCATCCCCGACGGGGGGGAAAATCCTGCCCAATGAATAAATGAATAAAAATGAAAATAAATAAAAATAAAAATAAGTGGATAGAAAATAAAAATTAAAAATAAAAATGAATATTGAAAAAAGGGGGTAAAAATGATTTTGAATGCCTCCATTAATACTCCTCTCAATGTTTTCTTCTCCAAGGAGAACAGCCGCAACTTCTCCAATCTATCCACATAACTAAAGTTCCTCACCCCTGGAATCATTCTCATGAATGTTTTCTGCACCCTCTCTAATGCCATCACATCCATCCTAATGTGTGGTGCCCAGAATTGGATGCGATGGTTCAGTTGAGACAGAACCAATTTCATACAGGTTTTTTATAACTTCATTGCTTCTGTACTCTATGCCCCTACTTAAAAGCCCATATGCTTTATTAACATATGCTCTCAACCTGTCCTGCCACCTTTGATGATTTGTGCACATACCCCCAGGTCCCTCTCCTCCAGCACCCCTTTTTAGAATTGTACCCTTTATTTTATATTGCCCTTCCTTATTCTTTCTACCAAAGTAAATCATTTTGCACTTCACTGCATTAAATTTCATCTGCTACTTGTCTGCCCATTCTACCAAGCTGTCTATGTCCTTCTGAAGTTTGAAACTGTCCTCCTCACTATCCAAGTTTTGCGTAATTCGCAAATTTTGGAATTGTGCTCTGCACACCCAAGTCTAGGTCATTAGTATATATATCAAGAAAAGCAGGGGTCTGAACCCCACCATGTATCTTCCTCCAGTCCGAAAAACCACCATTCATAATTACTCTGTTTCCTGTCACTTATCCAGGCTGCTACAATCCCTTTTATTCCATGAACTCACAAGCCTGCTATGTGCCATTTATCAAATACCTTTTGGAAGTCCATGTACACCATATAAGCAGCATTACCCTAATCAACCCTCTCTGTTACCTCACCAAAAAAACTCCAGCAAGTTAATTAAGCATGATTTGCCCTGAACTAATCCGTGCTACCTTTCTTTCATTAATCCATATTTGGCAGATGTAGTAATTGTAAGTTAAACCTACCATACTGTTACGAGGATCATGTGACTGTACAGATGAATCAGCCCTAAGTGCGGGTAATCTTAGGGGTGGAGTTTTCTAGCCTTGTTTACGGTACAAGCATGCAGCTTCATCAAAAGCTCTGTAAATAAAGTTTACTGTTTCTTACAAGGAACCTGCCCGGTAATCTGAGTTTATTCCAATTGGCAATGAGGATTAATAGCTCCAACACCAGACATCACCTCTTGGATGTAAGTATTTTGATTTTTAAGGGAAGATGATAAAATCGTATACTTACCAGCAATGCCTCTCTGCGGCAGAATTGACCCATACGACTCATCCATCAAGGACTGGAATCAGTACATAGAGCGCCTAGGTTTCTACTTTGCAGCTAATGAAATAATGGCTGAGGCCAAACAAAAGGAAATTCTCCTAAGTGTCTGCAGGATCAAAATGTATAACCTAATCTGTAGTCTGATGGCTCCAAATGTGCCAAATTCCAGATCTTTCACTGAGCTGGTGGCCTCATGAAGAGACATTTTCAGCCTAAACCTTCAGTGATCATAAAGATTCAATTCTCGAGCAAGGCCCCCATTGAGTCGATTGCAACATACATCGTGAAGCTAAAACAGTTAACAGAGCCACTACGACTTTGGTGATACTTTAAACGACATGTTGCGAAATTGTTCAGTTTGTAGCATAAACGATGACACCATTCAGCACCGTTTGCTTGTAGAAGTTGATATAGACCTGAAGAGCGCCACAGAAATAGTGCTAGCAATGAAGAGTGCTGAAAGGGACTCACAGGCTTTCCAGGTTGTGAAACATGGCACCATTCTGCAATTAGGATGGGAAATTGGGTCGGGTGTGATGCAAAGACCAGGGAGGCCATCATGAAGCGGGACATGGTCCCTACCGCGAGAAAAATGACAAGAAATACTGGAAACAGCTCACCAATAATTCCAAAATTAAAGTGTTACTGTGGCGGGGTTGGCGGGGGGGGGGGGGCTGGTGGTGGTGCTGGTGGTTGGTGGTGGTGGAGGTAAACCTGCAGATTTAAAGAAGCAAAATGTCACAAAAAGGGGAATGAGATCAAGATAGCCATTCAGACAGCAGGCCAAGTTAAATGAGGTGCACTGTATAGATAAACCAGAAGATGCTGATACTGAGATCTATGCTCTATGCAATCTTAAGGCCAGGAAAACTGAATCAATCACTCTTACCCTTTCAAGTGAATGGAAAGCCTCTGGTCATGGATGTTGACACAGGAGCATCGACCACAGTGGTAGGAGAACACATCTTTAAATACCTCAGAAAAGGTACCCAACTATTGAGTTTGGAGAAAACAACAGCTCAGCTAAAAATGTATACTAGAGAGGCAATACAGGTGAAAGGCATTGCCTCTGAACCTGTATCTTGCAGGCAACAGACAGCCCAGCTACCAATAATTGTTATAACAGGAGAAGGTCCTAGCCTTCTGGGCCATGATTGGTTGAAAGAAATTAAACTCAACTGGTCAGAAATTTTTCAAGTCAGAATAGGAGGAATTTCTGAGTTGTTAAAAAGTATGACAAAATATTCCGAGATGAGTTGGGGAAAATCAAAGGCCTACAAGCTAAAATATACGTGGACTCTGAAGCAACACCCCAGTTTTTTAAGGCAAGGCATGTGCTTTATTTTCTAATGGAGGAGGTAGATGTGGAATTGTGCCATTAGGAGAAATTAAGAATAATCCAGCCAGTCCAATTTTCCGAATGGGCAGCACCCATAGTCCCTGTGATGAAGCCAGACTAAACCATTCCCATCTGTGGACATTACAATTTGAACAAGGCTGTTAAATTAGACAAATAACCAACCCCAAAGACTGAAGATCTGTACGCTAAACTTGCAGGAGGAATATCTTATACTAAACTGGATGTGAGACATGTGCTAGAGCTGCACAGCACATCAAGAGGTTATATCACCATAAACGCAGACAAGGGCCTGTACCAATATATACGCTTACCCTTCAGTGTCTCATCTGCCTGTGTGATTTTCCAAAGAACCATAGAAAGCTTACTACAAGAACTTCCCCGAGTTATAGTGTACCTGGATGACATCCTGATCACAGGATCCACAGAAGCAGAATATTTGGCCGACCTAGAAGAGATTCTGAAGAAGTTTTTGGAGGCTGGTGTTCATTTGAAAAAAGAAAAGTGCACTTTCCAAGCAACTGAAGTCATTTATTTGGGTCATCAGTTGGATGCCCAAGAGTTGCACCCATTAGGGGAGAAAGCCAGGGCAATCAAGGAAGCACCCCCTCCTACCAATGTCACTAAGCTCATCTTTTTTGGGTACGGTCAATTAATAGGGTCAATTCTTGCTTAATCTATCTACAGTGTTAGCCCCTTTACAATTATTATTGAAGAAGAACCACAGATGGTCCTGGAAGTGTGACTTCTTAAAAGTCAAAACGTTTTTACACTCGTCACATCTGCGAGGCGCTATGACCTGTCTAAGGAATTGATACTCATTTGAGATGCATCTCCCTACGGAGTGGGAGCGGTATTTTCATATAAGATGGAGGATGGATCTGGACAGCCAATAGGATATGTATCCCAAACCCTTTCTGCAGCTGAGAAAGGTTACTTAGAAATTGAAAATGAAGGTTTATTTATCATAGTTGGAGTAAAGAAACTCCATCAATATTTATATGGTTGACATTTCACCATAGTTTCAGACCACAAACCACTGTTGGGTTTGTTTAGTGAAGATAAGGCAATCCCACCGATAGCCTCTGCCAGAATTCAAAGGTGAGCTTTCATTTTGTCAGCATATGAGTACATCTTTATGCACCATCCAGGTGTGCATAGAGCAAATGCAGGCACCCTAAATCATCTTCCTTTACCAGATAGCATTACACATGTTCCAGTACCTCAAGATGTAGTATATATGTTAAATTTTCTGGACATATCACCAGTCTGTGCGAAACAGTTAAAGCATTGGACAAGCCAGGATCCTATTTTAACAAGAGCCTGAGAACAGGTATTGCAAGCATGGTGAAATGCACAAGTCTCTGAAGAATTAAAACATTTTATGCCCATAAATCTGAACTGAGTTGTCAAGATTGTATCTTGTTATGGGAAGCAAGAGTCGTTATCCCTTTGCAAGGAAGAGAACCACTATTCACAAAGCTTCATGGTGCACATCCTGTTTTTCGAAAATGAAGGTGGCCACACAAAGTTATATCTGGTGACCAGGCATAGACAATGATATAGAAAACATGGTTAAATGCTGTCTCCAGTGTCAGCAACAGCAGAGGTTGCCCGTTTCAGCCCTACCGCACCTATGGAAGTGGCCTGGTCGACCCTGGGTTAGACTACATATCGACCATGTAGGTCCATTTCTAGTTATCATGTTTCTTGTAATCATTGATGCACATTCAAAGTGGATGGGCATGTTTGAAGTGAGATCACCTACATCGTGTGCAATTTTTGAAAAGCTGCGTCAATGTTTTAGTGTACGCGGCCTACCAGAAGTTATTGTGCCAGAAAATGGTACTGTTTTCACTAATACTGAATTCCAGAGATTCATGAACCTAAATGGGACTAAACATGTCAGAAAAGTTCCGTATCACCCCTCATCCAATGGGATAGCAGAAAGGGCAGTACAAAGCTTTAAAACAGGCATGAAGAAACTATCCGAGGGAACATTAGAAACACAAATTTCAAGATTTCTGTTCAACTATTGCACAGCTCCTCATGCAACTACAGGTTCAACACCTTCTGAATTGCTGGTGAAGTACCGACTTTGTACAAGATTGAGTCTAGTATTCCTGAATTTAGAGGGGAAGGTGGAGAAAAACCAGGAGTAGTCAGAAAGCGAATCATGATGTTCACAGTAAAGGTTGAGAGTTTACTTTGGGAGAGACAAATATGGTCAATGCAGACAATCAGACAAAGGCATTGGAGTTATCAACACACATCATGTTGCACTCTGAGGTGCTTCAATACAATTATAATACAATTAGTATTCAACGCAGACATTAATTTTGAGCTGTGCAGCCCGAGGGGCTCTCAACAGTTCCCAGCCCCTCGCTGCTCTGTGGCAGAAAGGTCTTAGGCAGCAGTACAGAAGTGATGTCCTGGACCAACATCTCCATGACAGTCATCAACCTACCAGTGTTGGCCTCGGTGTGTTGGCATGCTGGCGCTATCACCTCAGGGTGAAGGTGGATGGACTCCTCCATCGTACCTTGCAATCAGGATTACAGCCGACATCCCTTCCTGATGTTCCTGAGCTTGCCTTTGAAACCCCAGCATCTGTGACATGACTGAGTCAAGAGGTTCATCATCTCACTCAGACTAAGCAAATTTCTGGCCTCCTGCAGTCCTCCGAGTTTTGGACACAAGGGAAGTCCCTGCCGCTGTGGATCAGGCAGTGTGATGTGCTCACCAGGTTGTGCATACAAAGCTATTCTAAAGCTAGGTCCCACCGAGGGGTGTGTCTCTGTGCTGGTGGAGGGTGTGGGTGAGCGCTGTGATGGGACTTCAGGGATGGTGCCTCCAGATTCCTCTTCAGAGGTTTCTTCGGGGCTTGATTAGAGGCCCTAGGTCATGGACTCTGTTGATTGCATCCCAGTTGTGCCTGAGGAAGCAAAGGGAGATAATTAGCACATTACAATGGCCAGTGAAAGTGGACATATCACTCACAGACAGCGTGGTTGTCTGATGGATGTTGCACTGCTGGGCCCTCATTTGGTAGAGCACCGCCGACCCCACCATAAGCACAGGACTGGTCCAGATTGTCGTCAGCCAGCTGAATGACTCTGTTTTCAAAGTCTGTGAGGGCTTGATTTCAAGTATTCCTCCACCAGTCTGCAACCTCTTCCTGTTGTTGTGTGCCAGCTTGTCCTGCATGAATAGAGATGGAGAAAGTATAAGCAGGACACCTGCCAGGCCAGGTGATAAGTATGCCTGGCATGTGTGTGTGGTGGATGGTCTCATGGATGGGATGAGGACAATGATGGTGACTATGAGAGAGTGAATGGTGATGTTCCTTGAACTGGCAGTGAGTGAGGGCCCTGTGGATGTGTGATGGGTTTGAGTGTGTGAGTTGAGAGTGATGAGAAGAGTGACTTACCCTGGCTAAATGGAAGAGATTATTCACCCTCTTGCAGCACTGGGTGGCTGTCCCCTTTTGAAGGGCATTGACACTGACCACCGCTGCCACTGCCTCCCAAGCCTGGTTGGTTGCGCCACTGCCCATCCTGCGGCCAGAGAGGGGGTAGAGGACATCCCAGCAGGCCACCATGGCATCCAAAAGGTGTTCCAGTGACACTGGGGGTTGCAGTCCTTTTGCCTTTCATGGACATCTTCCCTGCAGCAGTTGTGGGCTGGAAACACTGAGATATGTGCACGCAGTTGGATTTTAAATATGGCGCCCAGCATGATGAAGCGATGGGGTGATGGTGGCCGGGTGAATGAGAACCCACCTGCCATAGAAATGACATGTTTCCCAGGAATGCATAAATTATGTAGCAGGTTCAGGACGATACAGCATAAAAACCCACCACCGCGGCCAGCGGACAATACATCATTTTATCCCAAATTATTGTTTCTAAAAGCCTCCCCACCACCAAGGTTAAACTGACTGCCTGTATTGCTTGGTTTATTTGTATGCCCCTTTTAACAGCCAGCAGGTTCAGGAGATAAAGAGATACCCCTTGAATTAAAAATTGCCACAAGTTGCTGTTATTTTTACAGCTGGATCCTGCCAATTATCTATCTATGAATTTATGTTTTATCCTTATAAAATCATAAAATCATAGAATACTTTCAGTGCAGAAGGAGGCTATGCTAGCTCTTTGCAAGAGCAACTGAGTTCATTCCATTGCCCCACCCTTTCCCTATAGCCCTGCAATTTTCTCTTCAGATAACTACCTCTTTTGAAAGCCCCAATTTTATCTACCTCCACTACACTATTTGTACTTTTCAGATCCTAACTACTCACTGCGTAAAATAATTGTTCCTCACACCATTGGCTCTTCTGCCACTCACCTTTTCTTCTTATATTAATTGCCGAGATGCTGCTGCTGCTCTCAAGCCTCAGGTCACTACTCTTTATATCCCATTTCTGCTCCCGCATCTCTTTTCTGCCCTTGGTCACCCCTCTTTATATCTATATTTCTGCTCCCCCTCCCATTGCTGCTCTCAGGCCTCAGGTTGCCATTCTTTATAACCCTGTCTCAGCTCCCCTTCTCAGCACTGCTGCAGTTATCCATCTTTATATCCTCATCTATGTTCCTGCTCTCACTGCTGTCATTATATCAATTCCAATATTGCTGACTACAAGACTTAAGATAATGAATTTGTTTGTACACCATTAATTTCAGCAAACTCTAAGACATTATGTATTCCAGTTTTCTGATCAATGGATAGAGTGTGAATTAGTTTCACTGATGTTGGAGATCACAATGTCATTGACAATGATGATATTGGGTTAGTTAAATAAAGTAATTCTTGCTATATTGAGTTTTATGTTCTTGAGGTCTTCCAAATGTGGCAAGAATTAATAGGAAATCTTTGCATTATTCCATTATACTTCAGTTAACCATGTGGCTATAACTTTCTCTAGTTTATACAGCATAATTCCTAAGAACTATCTATAAAATCCTAAACTTAGAGTGTAAGTCCCTCATCCAGTTTCATCCAAAAAATTTTTAACTGATTGCAATGGGCAGAATACATTGAAAGGATAATAAGATGCCTTGTAACTGCAATGTTTTATCTCATTACTGTTACCTGACTATCTGTAATTATGAATTGAATAACAGTTCAGAGCTTTTGTTAACTTGTCATCTGTTGCTGCTATTCTAGCAGCTTGCTATTGCTGCAGTATAATAGTTTATCATCAAAATTTTATTCTACACTCTAAGGACACTGCCTGGAACAGCAGTCAGATGTTAATTTTTATCTGTTCATCTAATCCTTTAACCTATTTTTCTTTTATTATTCTTCCTTTCTTCTCAAATAATATTATAGCCAAATGCACGTAATCTTAATTTCTATTACACTTGTCAAAAGCATTTAATTTCAAAGGCTGAAATTGAAGATGAAGGCTAAGAGCAGGGGGTGAGGCCACAGTTGGTGCTGTGGTGGAGTTTCACCAGTGAAGTTATCGGCATCAGCCTATTAGGCGTTGGCTAGCGGGGGAGGCGTCCAGTGGGATGGGGTGGATGGGTGGGGGGTATTCCAGAACATCAATAGTTGGTGCCATCTTTAAAAGCCAGGCAGCAGAAAGGATAATGCAACTGCCCTGAATGGAACATTAAGAGAGTCCCTGCAGCAGTGCAACTGGAAGAAATGGCTGAAGCTTGACCAAGGAGAGACCCAAGAGTCCATTACTCCTCCACACAGTAGTGAAATAAAGGGAAGCCCTGCTCCCCCAGTATGGCAGGAAGAGACCAGAGTGGAGGACTAAGCAGAGCTGGTGGAGGTTCCAGCCATGGGACTGCCCCTCACACCTGGCTGCAGTGCTGAAAGAGGGTCAATAACCTGACGCGGTCTGGCAAGATGAATGCAGTGCCGAAAATTAAGCTGGCATCATTAAATGGGACTGAATAAGAAAGAGGAGAAAGGGTTGCCCACCCAGTAGTGGAGATGCCCGGGCATCAGGATCTGTCAGCTGCATGTCAGTCTCTCTTAGAAAGGAAACCAGTCAGGCAGTGTTGACGCTTCACAGCCAGTACTGAATGGCCGCATGCAAAAGGCTTGCTGTAGCATCATTTTGGACAGTCAGGCTGCCACCTATCTCTCATGACATGACATAGGAGTCATGTCTCTCTTTGATGAGTGACTAACACTTCAGAGGTAAAGGCTGTCTCTCAGGCTTAATGGCTGGCCACTCTTGTCTATAAACTGCAAAAGAGAGAAGAATGATGAGAGAACTGTGTGCTATCCAACAACTCCTTCTAACTAATCATCATCTGGAACTCTATGTAAGGAATGGTGTACACATGGTATAATATTTTATGCTTGCCGGATGATCTCATGTGCTCATCTGTTAGGCCACTCACTCTCTTGGTGAGAACATCTGGCAGAACTTCCAAAGCTATACGCAGCCATGTGCGGTTAATGCAATAGTCCATCAAGGCCTTGGAAGCCCTTGTGACACTGGCATGCGTGTACTTGGCATCCTCAGTCAAGAGATTGACAACCCTCATGGAAAGTCAGATCCAACAGAACATCTTGCAGATGCTGGAGGTGCACACAGACCTGCATGCCACCACCACCTCCATGATCCCTGAGGAGCAATTGCTAGGCAAGAGGGGGGATTAGATGCCTGGAGCTATCGTCAGGTCCTTGCACTCCTTAGGTGAGTAAGGAGGAGCAAGTGTGCCATGAAGAATAGAGGAATACCTGCCTGCTGCATTGCTGACTCCTCTTAGAGAGCCCCTGGTGCGGACAGTGACTCCTCAACCCCTCTGGCAGTGACACCAGTGCCTCACAAAGCCATGGCGACAGAGGGGCGCCTGATTGTGTGGTTACTAAAAGCCATGGAGCAGAAAGGTCAGCAGCCTGCTTACACATCCAGCAGAGGGGTGGAACCACATAGCAGCCCCCACAAGCATGTGAGAAGTTCCATCTATCCCCACTTAGGTTGCAAAGGGTTAGATCCTGATGTTAGATTTCGCCTTGATATGTAATTGTCTGAAATGAACTGTGAGATGTACACCTCTGAAAGAATCCTTTATTTCTTCAAACAGTCCTGGCCATTAATAATTCACTGGTTCTCACAAAGTGTTTGATGGTGAGGAACATACCAAATGGGTCATGGCATTTCCCATTCTGTCACCTCATGTGATGACAGCTTCTGAGAAATAGTAAGAATCAAGGACACAACAACTGCAGATGGTGGAAGATTTATTAGACTGACTGGGTGTGTAAATAAGGACCATGTGAAACATGAGCAAGTATTAGCAAGTCATGAATCTCACATACACATCTCTGATCATCCCTTCCCTGCTATTTTTCAGGGTCTTTGTCCTGTTGCATTCCTCAGCATCCCACTCCAGATCCTGATCGTCAGAGGAGGCATCACATTCCAGGATGTCCTCATTGTTCAAAACTTCTCCCCTCTACAGTGCAAATTTGTGCAGACCACAGCACACCACCACAATACACAAAACCCTTGCTGGGGTACATTGAAGGATAGATTTATCCTGGCATGAGAACTATATCTTCAGAAGTCCTATGGCCTGCTCGATGGTCACTTAAGTTGTGCTGTGGCAAATATTGTATTTCTCCTCTGCATTTGTGCCTCCACACAGGCGTCAGCAGCCATCTCTTCAGTCATTGTCATCCATGAGTGAGGCACAGGCTTTGGCGATACTGTAGCTGTAACATTTGTGAAAAGTTGAGCTCCAACAGTAGACCTTCTCTTGGGTACATTGTCATCTGCATATAAGAGGCTGGTTGCATGCTCCTCAGCACTCTCCTCCTCCCTTCACATCCTTGAAGTGGCACGGGGGACCTGAAAAGATCAGGCACCTGGGATTACCTTAGTTTGTAGGTGAAATGGCAACTTCCCAGGAACCTTGCACAGACCTGAAAGGGCTATTTGTGATGATTGTTGATCAGTTGTACACTGAGCAAGTGGTAACCCTTCCTGTTGAAGAAGGCTGCTGCCTGGTCTGTGAGAGCCTTGATGGCCACATGCATGCAATCAATGACACCCTGGGGGAATCCAGTGATGGCCCTGAATCCTACTGCTTACTCAACCTGACTGTTCAGATCAGTGCAGAAGCTTTTGTATTGGCCAGCCCTTTTCAACATTGGCATTGGTGACTACCTTGATGCAGATATGAGCGCAGACTAGGAAATTCCTTAGATATGCCCAGAAGATGACCTTGAGGCATAGAAATTCAGTGCCACAGTGGCCTTTAGCACCAAAGGCATTGGGTGCTTTCCTCTCCCCAGAGGGCTCAGTTCACCTGCCATGATGACACACTTGGTAATGGCCTACCTGGTGAGGCACAGGCTTTGGTGATACTGTAGCTGTAACATTTGTGGAAAGTTGAGCTCCAACAGTAGACCTTCTCTTGGGTGCATTGTCATCTGCATATAAGAGGCTGGTTGCATGCTCCTCAGCACTCTCCTCCTCCCTACCCCCTTCCTGCCTCTACCTCCTGATCCTGGTGCCCCTCTGGTTGCTGCTAACCTGCTGCCTGTGGCTGTAGCTCTTTCCCTCTCTGGCACTCCTCCTTATTGGAAATCATGAAGCCCGAGTGAATAAGGCATATAGTAAATAGCTACACTCAGATCTCAGGGCATTCCACCCACCCTTGCTCCATAGATACAAGTGCCAATTTTGAGAGGGCACTCAAGCAGAATACTGCACCACGCTAGGCACGTTAGCCCCTGCTCTCGATTGTTACTTTTGCTGTCTAACCAGCCCCACCCTGCCTCCCAAGCCACATTACTGATCACATTGGCTGCCACCTGCAGTTAATACTAACAACCCACTGAACCTCCACCTTGTTACAGTTGGTAAAGCTCTGAAGTCATGTTCCTGTACACCCATGGAAAGAATAGAAAACCCTGGTAAAATCACTGGTAATTGTCTCTTTAACAGGCTTAATTACCTTCCCTACCTTCACGCCTCACTTCTATGCAACTCCCTCCCACCAGCCTAGCTGCCTTTCATTCTATGTGGTCATGATGTGAAAGTGCAGGTTTCCCTCCTAATGCCTTCAGCCTCAAAGTGATCACTCCTCCCGTCTCCCAACCCATCTCCAATGGGTTGGTAAAATTCAGCCCAATTTGTTGGTCCCAGTGTTCTATTCTTGAACATGGTTATAGCTTACAGGCAACATTCCCAGTTTTTTTATTAAATGTTGAATCATGCTTTTTAAATTTTGAAATGTTTTACTCGATACTGGGCAAATGTTCAATGTAATTTTATTTTCTTACAAAAGTATATAAAATTTTCTAATGGCATTACTCAAGGCTCATTTGATGCTTTAGAAATCTATCTGCTTTCTAATCCATGTTATTTTTTTTCTCTCTATTCAGGAATCAGACGCTACCCACTTACAGCATAAACTTCTTACAATGTGATCATTACCTTGTCAAAAATAATTGGAGCTGTCTTCTTAATGATGCCATTAGTGTGAGGTTAGGCCTAATCCAGACAGCTCTTCTCTTGCAGTGGTACCTAAATTGATAGTTAGGCTCATTCTAGCAGCAATCAAGAATACAGCATTGATTCTGGTGGACTTTGTCCTAAATTCAAATACCAATATACTTGCTAGGTGCAAGTTGAACATCATAACAGTCACACCATGTCACCAACCATCAACACCTGGAGGTGAGCAAGAGAGGTGAAACCATGGATTCTAATGTTTATTATTATGGTGTACCTGCTTTTTTAAAATTTTTGGTGTTTAAGATATGAATAAAGATTACACATAAAGGTAAATTCATGGACCTTGTGATTCCAGACACGAACTATACTGCAAGAAGTGTGGTGTGGAACTGAAGCTGTAACGTTGTCATGAAAATTCTTCAGCCACTGCATGCTTGGAGCACAGCAACCTTGTTGGCCCTTACCATTATATTTTTTGAATACATGTCCATACTGGTCCTGAAATGCTGCACAATTCTAACAGTTTCCACCATAACTTTATGGGAGACTGGCGAGTCTTTGGGCTAATGATATAAATAGCTATTTCTGCTATATCTATGGGATTTTGTGACTTCACTGGAATTATGGTGAGCAGATTCCTGTAGATTGTCAGTCCCACTGCGTTTTTTTATATTCTTACATGGGAAGTAAGTGTCATTGGCAAGACCAGCATTTGTTGCCCATCTCTAGTTGCCCTTGAGAAGGTGGCAGTGAGCTGCCTTCTTGAGCCACTGCAGTCCAGCTAGTGAAGGTATACACACAATCCTGTTAGGAAGGGAGTTTCAGTTTTTTGACCCAGCGACAGTGAAGGAATGGCGATATAGTTCCAAGTCAGAATGGTGTGTGGCTTGGAGAGCAACTTGTAGGTGGTGGTGTACCCATGCGTCTACTGCCATTGTCCTTCTAGGTGTTAGAGGTCACAGCTTTGGAAGGTGCTGTTGAAGAAGTCTTGGTGAGTTGCCACTGTGCATCTTGTATTTATTGCACACAACTGCTATTGTGTGCGGGTGGTGGAGGGAATTAATGTTTAATTTGGTGCATGAGGTACCAATCAATTGGACTGCTTTTTCCTGGATGTTGTTGAACTTCTTAGGTGTTGTTGGAGCCACAATCATCCAGGAAAGTGGACAGTATTCCCTCAATCTCCTGACTTGTGCCTTGTAGATGGTGGACAGGCTTTGTGGAGTCAGGAGGTGAGTTACTTGCTGCAGAATTCCCAGTCTCTGACCTGCTCCTGTAACCACAGTATTTATATGACTGGTCCAGTTCAGCTTCTAATCAATGATAACCCCCCAAGATGTTGATAATAGAGGGATTTAGCGACAGTAATAACAATGTCAAGGGAAGATAATTAGAATCTCTTTTATTGGAGATGGTCATTGCCTGGCATTTGTGTGGCATGAATGTTATTTGCTACTTATCAGTCTAGGCCTGAATGTTGTCCAGGCCTTGCTGCATCTGGACACAGACTGCTTCTGTATCTGAGGAATTACAAATGGTACTGAGCATTGTGCAATCATCAGTGAACATTCCTACTTCTGACCTTATGATGGAAGTGAGATCATCGATGAAGCAGTTGAAGGTGGTTGGGTTTAGGACACTACCCTGAGGAACTCCTGCAGTGATGTCCCGGGACTGAGATGATTGGCCTCCAACAACTAAAACCACCTTAATTTGTGCTAGGCATGACACCCCTTGATTACTTTTGACTTCAATTTTGCCAGGACTCCTTGATGCCACAGTCAAATACAGCCTCTCAAGCCCCTCTCAGCCCTCCTCTTGAGTTTAGCTCTTTTGTCCATGTTTGGACCGAGGTTGTAATGAGGTCTGGTGGAATCCAAACTGACCATCAGCGAGCAAAATATTGATTTCTAAGTGGTGCTTGATAGCATTGTCAATGACACCTTCTATCATTTTGCTGAATCCACATTTGCACCTCATAAATCTTTCTATATTTTATGTGTTAATTCACTTCCTACACATTTCCCATTACAATCTTTAACTATGCATTACTCTCATTCAGATGCATTCCATAAATTTTTATTTGTTTTAATCAACTTAATTAAGAGTAAGCTGAAAATAAATCCCAAAACTGCTACTGAATTGATTTTTCTTCATCTATTGCTCAAGACCACCACCTGATTAATGATTTGGTTACATAGCATCTTTGGAAAACAAGGCGTTCATTATTTCACCCCTTTAATTAAATGAAGCTATATGGCATTGCTTATTGATCCACTTTTAACTTTGATTAAGCTCCACTGAACATTTGTTTTGTCGTATTACATTATTGAATTTTACTGTTTTGAAGTTGCTTATTAATGAAGGGTTAAGAAAAGTTATGATAGAGATACATTTCTTATTACCCATTGTTTGCTCAGGTGTCACGATTTGTGTTGAACACAACACTAAAGTTTCTACATGCAAGCCACAATTCAATGTTGGTGGAGGGCCTTGAAATCAGAAGTAGGCATAAACATCACAGCAGGCATTTAATATAGTTTTTTTTTATTGACACAAGGTATTGAGGTGCAGCTGCACCAGTATTTGTATTCCTGGCATAAATCAAGAGACCTGTCAAAAACACAGCAAATTTTCTGACATTCCAGTCAAATAATGGGTTGAATGCCATTTATGTATCCAAAGGTTTGGAGATTTTGACTGCTGCAAGGACTTTGAAAGACTTTCTCAATGCAATCATAACATTTTTTGCAAGATTTTCGTACACAAGATATTGATGCAACTTGAAAAATCTGCCTAGGTAAAATGCCGCCACACGTTCTCAAATTTCAACGTTCAGTCATTTTCCCTAGATATGATTTTATTTAGAGTAATATTTTAGAGTCAATATTCATTTAAATTAGCCTCAGCATCTATTTGGCCTTTCAATAGTATCATTTTTTCAAAGACAATAGGATTACAGATCAATGCTGTTGGCATAAATATCTGCTTCACATGCTCTTTTAAGATGCCTATTGCTTTCCCCTTCACCCTCCAGCAGCAGAAATGTAGTTATCCCTTCAACAAGCTGTACCTTTAATATAGAAAACATCCCAAGGCACCTCGGATGGCAGAGTGAGGAAGGGATGTTGACAAATGAAATTAAAAAATGAACAATGAGCCATGGTGTGAATGTTAATCAAACCTTTTGCCAAAAATTTTAGGGACAACCTATAGGGATTGAAACAGAAAAGCAGGGTTTAAGGAAGAGTGAGAAGAGCAGCAGAGCAGTTTACTGAGGGAGCCTGAAAGCAGGGCTTTGGTGGCTGAAGGCTCTCTTTGTAATGATGGAATAAAACAGAGATGCACCAAAGGCCGAAGTTAGAGGCAGATACCTAAAAAATATAAAAATAATTGTGGGTCGGGACTATTCCCAAGACCAAACTTGATCTCGCAGGCAGCATGAATTTTCGGTAGGTGAACTTGTAATTGGCTTCCTCCATGTTGATTGCCGAACTAAGCTACTGGAGGCCGGTTAGCTCAATTGGCTGGACAGACGCAGAGTAATGCCAACAGCATGTTCAATTCCTGCACTAGCTGAGGTCATCCATGAAGGCCCCGCCTTCTCAGCCTCGGCCCTTGCCTGAGGTATGGTGACCCTCAGGTTAAATTCACCACCAGTTGTCTCTCTCTGATGAGAGAGCAGCCCATCGTCCTCTGGGACTGCAGCAACTTCAAAACCACATATATAAATCCAATAATATAATCATTGACCTGCAGCCTTGGAAGGACAGCAGCCCCACTGGTTGAAGAGACTGCTACTGTAGGAGAGGGACTGTAAGTGTGCCTCTATCTTGAGGCATTCTCCGAACAATTTTGTTAAAGTGAACTGCGGCCACAGCTGCCAGGCCACCACTGTAGAGGGGAAACCCCTCCACGCGATGGTCTGCAGCTGTAGCTGTGGCCTATTGATCCCTGTGGCTCTGGTGGAGATAAGAGGCCTCGCAGCCACTGGCAGGCCACCTCCAGGCACCTGCCAAGCTTTCGCCTCAGCAGAGCGCCCACTGGGAAGATCCCGGCATCATTCCCAATATGGCCACAATTGGGCATTTATTGAGCAAGATTAGCCAGAGGCAGGAACTCATCAGCCTACTAACCCAACTGGTTCCTGTCCTACCTTCCCCCCAGTATAGCCATCACTGCTGCCTCGGCAGGGCTAGTAATGTTCTACCCAGGATGGACAAGATCATATGTTACATAGGAAATAGTGCAGTGTAAGGTCATGGTGATATTTGAACATAAGTATTTTAAATTCAATGTGATAGGCCAGACACCACATGCTTTATTGATGAGCAGGGGTGGGGGAAGGGGGCAGTGGCGTGAATTGTGTATCGCCAATTTTAAATAATTTGGAATTTATGCAGTGTGGAGGATGGGAGGCTTTGAAACACTGGATGTACCTACTACACATGCATTGCAGCGGTTCAAGAAAGCAGCTCACCACCACCTTCTCAAAGAGCAGTTAGGAATGGGCAATAAATGCTTGCCTTGCCTGCAACACTCACATCCCAAGAATGAATAAAAAGGTGATTGGAGAAATGGGTAGGAGGACCAACCGCCTTGTCCAAATGACGGGCCTCTTGCTGACACCTATAAATTTTCGAGGTTAGGTTTCATTGAAATAAGTCACCAGTGAAGCGGGATTAGTCACATTGTTTATAGGCACTTGCTGTTTTGGAAGGCACATGGGTCTGCAGCAGTACCTATTTTCAAAGGGATGGCCTAGGATAGATGTCAATAGAGCAGCAGATTTAAGCAGCAAGGAATGTAAAGAGCACATGAGACAGCAAAATGTTAAATTTAAGAAAGATTTTAGTTTAATAGACCTCAAAAAGTATTTGATGAAGAGTCATTTGGACTCGAAACGATAACTGTATTTCTCTCCACAGATGCTGTCAGATGTGCTGAGTTTTTCCAGGTATTTTTGTTTTTGTCCCAAAAAGTATTTGTCAGATTTGCTTGCAACTTGACCTGACTGTAGCCTATGGATACTCAAAGACAAGTAGCTGCTTTCATCACCATACAAGCATTCCCACTCACTTCCGATTAACTACCCATTAATTTCCTTGAGGATCTTGTTAGTGAGTTGGAGAAGACCAGAAAGTGATTTTCAAATCACAGACTAGCAAACCTGAGGAGTTTGGTGTATATTAGTGCACAGCTCTGGGGTGCAATGTGGGGAGCCATCAAGAAATGTTTATTCTGAAGCAAAACTTTGTGGGTTATTGGGTGCAGTATCTTTCTGTTGGCTGTTTGGTCACTTCTATGCAATGTGAGGTTGTTGTCCCTCTGATCATCTGCTTCCGCTATTTTGCAAGGCAGCAGCAAGCCCAGTCATGGCTGCCATCTGCCTCTGAGGATTGTGCTCAACAGCCAGTTCCCACCTCCTAGCAGCACTCTGTGCCACTAATTGGGTGTCGAGCTCACTGCCATCCCAAGTAGGGCATCTGCATTTGAAGAAAGTATTGTTCAGACATGGGATGGAGTCAGGACCCGACTTACCCCACGTGGATTTCAACTGAAATTCCACCCCTCATGTTTCGAACCCACCCAGGATTACAGGTATCTCCGGGACATAAAACGTTTCTCGGACTGCTGTTCCCGTCACATTCTGAAATCCACACTCGGTGCCATGCGCCGCCATATGAACACACTCGACCTCTCCCTCCAGCAGCACTGCCGTACCCTTTTTCAAAGCTGCGCGTGCCCCCAGTTTCATTTTATCCTTCGGCTCATCCGACGCCTCAACAAGAAACTTTTTCTCTTTCTCTCAAGTGTTAAGGAACGCAAGCTACAACAACTCATCGACACCAACACCCATCTAGGACCCCCCACCCCTGCCTGTTCCTCCGTCCCCACCCTTTCTTCCAATCCCAACCCCAGCCGTGTATTCACTATACCCCCTGACCTTCCCCTCTCCGATGCTGAACGTTCAGTGCTCAGCAAAGGACTTAGTTTCATACCCTTACGCCCTCACCTCAATGAATTTCGGGCTCGGCATGATACTGAACTCTTCTTCCGCCGTCTTCGTCTCCGGGCTCACTTCTTTGGGCAGGAGTCCTCTCCCAGTTCAACGGATCCTTTTACCCATCTCCAATATTCTCCCTCCACCTGGACCCCTCCCTCTGGATTCTTACCTTCTCTCGATCTTTTCATTGAGAACTGTCGGCGCGACATTAGTCGTCTCAATTTCTCTGCTCCTCTCACCCATTCTAACCTGTCTCTCTCTGAACTTACTGCACTCCATTCTCTCAGGTCCAACCCTGACATTGTCATCAAACCCGCTGACAAGGGTGGTGCTGTTGTTGTCTGGCGCACTGACCTCTACCTCGCGGAGGCTGAGCGTCAACTCGCAGACACTTCCTCCTACCTCTCCCTGGACCATGACCCCACCACTGAACATCAAGCCATTGTTTCCAGGACTGTCACTGACCTCATCTCCTCTGGGGATCTCCCTCCCACAGCTTCCAACCTGATAGTCGCCCAACCTCGGACGGCCCGCTTCTATCTCCTACCCAAAATCCACAAACAGAACTGCCCCGGTAGACCGATCGTCTCAGCTTGCTCCTGCCCCACAGAACTCATTTCTCGTTATCTTGACTCCCTTCTCTCTCCCCTTGTCCAGTCCCTTCCCACCTACATCCGTGATTCCTCTGACACCTTACGTCACATCAACAATTTCCAGTTCCCTGGCCCCAACCGCTTACTCTTCACCATGGACGTCCAATCCCTCTACACCTCCATCCCCCACCAGGATGGTCTGAGGGCCCTTAGCTTCTTCCTCGAACAGAGGCCCGAACAATCCCCATCCACCACTACTCTCCTCCGTCTGGCTGAACTTGTTCTCACACTGAACAATTTCTCCTTCAACTCCTCTCACTTCCTCCAAATAAAAGGTGTGGCTATGGGTACCCGCATGGGCCCCAGCTATGCCTGTCTCTTTATGGGGTATGTGGAACATTCCTTGTTGCAGTCCTACTCCGGCCCCCTTCCACAACTCTTTCTCCGGTACATCGATGATTACTTCGGTGCCGCTTCATGCTCTCGTCAGGACTTGGAAAAATTTATTAATTTTGCTTCCAATCTCCACCCCTCCATCATTTTCACGTGGTCCATCTCTGACACTTCCCTTCCCTTCCTTGACCTCTCTGTCTCAATCTCTGGTGATAGACTGTCCACCAATATCCATTACAAACCCACCGACTCCCACAGCTATCTCGACTACAGCTCCTCACACCCTGCTTCCTGTAAGGACTCCATCCCATTCTCTCAATTCCTTCGCCTCCGTCGCATCTGTTCCGTTGATGCTACATTCAAAAACAGTTCCTCTGACATGTCCTCCTTCTTCCTTAACCGAGGTTTTCCACCCACGGTCGTTGACAGGGCCCTCAACCGTGTCCGGCCCATCTCCCGCGCATCCGCCCTCACGCCTTCTCCTCCCTCCCAGAAACATGATAGGGTCCCCCTTGTCCTCACTTATCACCCCACCAGCCTCCGCATTCAAAGGATCATCCTCCGCCATTTCCGCCAACTCCAGCATGATGCCACCACCAAACACATCTTCCCTTCACCCCCCTTATCGGCATTCCGTAGGGATCGCTCCCTCCGGGACACCCTGGTCCACTCCTCCTTCACCCCCTACTCCTCAACCCCCTCCTATGGCACCACCCCATGCCCACGCAAAAAATGCAACACCTGCCCCTTCACTTCCTCTCTCCTCACCATCCAAGGACCCAAACACTCCTTTCAAGTGAAGCAGCATTTCACTTGCATTTCCCCCAACTTAGTCTACTGCATCCGTTGCTCCCAATGTGGTCTCCTCTACATTGGAGAGACCAAACGTAAACTGGGCGACCGCTTTGCAGAACACCTGCGGTCTGTCCGCAAGAATGACCCAAACCTCCCTGTCGCTTGCCATTTCAACACTCCACCCTGCTCTCTTGCCCACATGTCTGTCCTTGGCTTGCTGCATTGTTCCAGTGAAGCCCAACGCAAACTGGAGGAACAACACCTCATCTTCCGACTAGGGACTTTACAGCCTTCTGGACTGAATATTGAATTCAACAACTTTAGGTCGTAAGCTCCCTCCCCCATCCCCACCCCCTTTCTGTTTCCCCCTTCCCTTTTTGTTTTCCAATAAATTATAAAGATTTTCCTTTTCCCACCTATTTCCATTATATATATATAAAAAAAATATATAAAAAAAACCCACTAGAGCTATACCTTGAGTGCCCTACCATCCATTCTTAATTAGCACATTCGTTTAGATAATATCACCAACTTTAATTTTAACACCTATGTGTTCTATTGTACTATTGTCGTTGACATCTTTTGATGATCTGCTTCTATCACTGCTTGTTTGTCCCTACAACCACACACCCCCACCCCCCCTCCACCTCTTTGTCTCTCTATCTCTCCGCCCCCCACACACACACCTTAAACCAGCTTATATTTCAACTCTTTCTTGGACTCGAACGCAAGTTCTGTCGAAGGGTCATGAGGACTCGAAAGGTCAACTCTTTTCTTCTCCACCGATGCTGCCAGACCTGCTGAGTTTTTCCAGGTAATTCTGTTTTTGTCCCGGAAAAGACAAGGACACCGGATTGAAAATCAAGCCCAGAAATAAACATTTCAGGCCATTATATAATATGAAGTTTAACAAGATGCCAAAGGTTTTCACTGTCAACATCAGCAGATGGCTAGGAAGCAAAGTTTGTAGCTGGGCAAAAATGGTACCAGAAATGATCTTTCCATGCATATGGAGAAAATGCAAGCTCTTGTCAGACAGGTAAACTGACAGCACAATGGGGACCATTGAGTTTGAGGGAAATGATAAATTAGAAAATATGGGTATCTATTATCACATGCCTGCAAGAGTATAAATATGATTTTCAATGGGGCGAAGGATTTGTGGCTGAGGTAAACTCAAAAACCAGTGTTTCTGGTGGAATCTAGTATTTATAGCAAAAAATGGGAGTGTGAGAATCAATTAGACTCTGTCATCAGAAAGAGAAATGCTACTGAAGCAAACTGTCAATGATTCTGTAAAAACAGTTTGTGTTTTTCAATAACACAAGATATTCACGCAATGGACAAATTGTGGAAGGATTTTCTAGTTCAGACAGCCTGCAATCTATCACACCATAAGATAATGACTGAAAACAATTCATCTGCACCTTTAGGGACACTTTATATGTTACAGTGTGTAGAATAATCAGTACAACTTGTGAAGTAAAGGGTGTGAGAATTTTGTAGCTCATTCTATAATCATGTATAATCGCCATTATAAGAATGCTAATACTGGAAAGTGTATGCAAGAAAGGACTACACACTAAACCATACCTTTCAAGTACATTCATATTGGCCCCAATATTAGCTCAGAGTTGGAGAGTGTGTAATGGAGTTGGGAGGGGGCAGCATGGCTTGGTGGGCGGTTGTCAGTAAACCCAGAAGAACAGGTTTTCCTCAGCTCCTGCTGCTTTTAGTGTCAGGACATGATAATCATTTTTGGGAGTAGAAATTTGTTTTGGATGGTGGCACAAAATAGGCAATATTAGATTGGCCTCTCATTATACTCAGCACTTTACATTCAGTCCCATTGGAGTCAATGGAATGTCAGGTCCTGTGCAGAACAGGCCACAATCCGATACTGCCCATCTTAATTACGCCACCACCCGAGATAATTTTTTACCCCCTTGTTTCCATTTCCCAGCTGCAACCCGCCTGGTTGACTGTCAGGCAAGTAGGCCTTTGACCCCAGGCCTGAGCCAGGCAGTGATGGGAGGAGGGAGAGGGGGATATCAAAGCCCAGAAGCTCCTTTTGAAGGACAAATCAGAAAGAATCAGGGAGAGATGGGAGGTTGTGGCTCAAAGGGAGGTGGGGATTTGGGCACGATGGTGATGGCAGGGAAGCTGGATTCAGCATTCAGTGGAAAGTCATTTACCTGTTGAATGCAGCAGATTTATCCTCCATTAAACTGCCAGGATAAACTGAAAATTAAAATTAAATCTGAAGCAGACAGCTTAATTATAATAAACAAAACAAAAACAGAATTACCTGGAAAAACTCAGCAGGTCTGGCAGCATCAGCAGAGAAGAAAAGAGTTGATGTTTCGAGTCCTCATGACCCTTCAACAGAACTGAGTGAATCTTAGGAAAGGGGTGAAATATAAGCTGGTTTGAGGTTGAGGGGGGGGCGGGTGGTGTGGTTGGAGGGACAAGCAAGCAGTGATAGAAGCAGATCGTCAAAAGATGTCACAGACAAAAGAACAAAAGAACACAGAGGCGTTGATGGTGGTGATATTATCTAAACGAATGTGCTAATTAAGAATGGATGGTAGGGCACTCAAGGTACAGCTCTAGTGGGGGTGGGGTGGAAAGGCTAGTAGGGCATAAAAGATTTAAAAATAATGGAAATAGGTGGGAAAAGAAAAATCTATATAAATTATTGGAAAAAACAAAAGGAAGGGGGAAGAAACAGAAAGGGGGTAGGGATGGAGGAGGGAGTTCAAGATCTAAAGTTGTTGAATTCAATATTCAGTCCGGAAGGCTATAAAGTGCCTAGTCGGAAGATGAGGTGTTGTTCCTCCAGTTTGCGTTGGGCTTCACTGGAACAATGCAGCAAGCCAAGGACAGACATGTGGGCAAGAGAGTAGGGTGGAGTGTTAAAATGGCAAGCGACAGGGAGGTTTGGGTCATTCTTGCGGACAGACCGCAGGTGTTCTGCAAAGCAGTCGCCCAGTTTCCTTTTGGTCTCTCCAATGTAGAGGAGACCTCATTGGGAGCAACGAATGCTTAATTATAATATTTAAAAGGCTGACCTACCAACTGGAATTAGTTGGTTGCCCTGCCTCCATTAAAACTGGAAGTGACAAGGTACTTTCATTCAAGACAGAGTTGGGGTCAGGTTTGAGATTTTTAATATTTTAATATCCTAACCAACCTAAACCCACCCATTTTGGAGGGATTAAAGTTCCACTTAATGTTTCCAGCATAAATCTAGACTATAAATTAGACCAAGATAAATGAACTGCTCAGTTAAGGTTTCACAACTATAAGTGTTAGCCCAAATGTGCATGATTGTTACAACAACAATGCACCTTCCTGGGCTTCTCCAATTCCATTATCCCTAGTGACTGAATAGATTATAATCCATTTATTTAATTATTAACTTACAATGAGACGTGTCCAGTTAGCTAGCATGTGGATCAGACTAGTGCCAACAGCATGGGCTTCAATCCCCGTTCCGGCTGATGTAGATTTAGGACCCACCTTCTCACCCTACCCATAGTATTTTGTACTGTGGTTCAGTGAATGCTCGCCAAGGATTTGTCTTCGGGAAAGGACTCAGGAAGAAGAAGAGCTTAGAATGAGGTATGGTGATGTAAACAACATTGTTTGTTTCTTGTGTTGGAAACTAGTAAAACAAGTAAATAATGCAACAACATCACTCAGTTAGGACTTTGGATGGCTTGGTGAGGGATGAAGTAGATGAAGTGGAGGGAGTGAGCCTGGGCTGACAGCAGCCCACAGTATTTTTGCAGAGCTGGAATGCTCAAGATCTGGTACTACCTGATGGAGCTTACACGGTGCAACCTCCACCCATCTTAGCTGAATTTTTGCATGGAGGTCTACAGTTGGTGTTACAGTCCCACTTAATGTGCTAAATGCCTGATTCAGGCTGGCACCTGGATACTTAAAAGGTACCCACTTCCAGTGTCACAATTGGCTTACTTGCAGGATAGAACAGAAATGGGGGTTTGCCAACTGAAACTTGCAGGCCCAGCGATAATTTAATGTTGAAAATACAGACAAAGGTAAATTGAATTTCTTCCCCTTTATAGAGATATATTGACAAGAATCTCCAACCAGAAGACATGATTTTTTTTTCCCTTGATCATTCCTTTTTAACAAAGAAGGCAAGACCTTTTGTAAAAGCTATTCACAGACCTGCACAAAGCTCTAAAGATGCTCCTGTCTCTTTATCTCGCTCCCATCCATATTTTTCTCACTATCTCTGTAATTCTGACTTTCTTATGTGTATAAATAAGCCACACTTGAAGCTTGACATATAGTTTACATAAGTAATGTATTTTCACAGTAGCATACCCGACTAAAGAAACTCTTGTTACAGATACAAGTCCAACTGGGAAAATTACTCTTACTTCTCTTTTGTGTAAGCTGTCTGGTGCAGGCTGTGAATTTTTCTGCCTCAGTGTGCTTGAGGAGGATCAGTTAATCATATTAATAACAAGAAGGACAATGTTGGATCCAATATATCACCACAACCACCCTTGAAGATCATGTCATTATGGGCGGAGATAATAGTTATGGGTGAGGATAATACTACACGCTATTTAATAAAACCATCATGGAAAATGAAACCAAAGAGAATCTTTTTGGATTCAACCTTCAATGCTGGAAATAAAATGGTTGGTTTTAAGTTGAAATATCTGAAAGTAAATTCACCAATGTAAGCAAGGACATTCTCCACATAAAACACATAACAATTAACACCAATTTGCTGGTGTAATATTTTTAAACAAATATGTTTGTTCAGTTTGTTCTAAGTTTGACAATGAAAATGTAAAATCAGAAATTTCCCAGAAAATGTTTGGTGCAAATTTATTTAGTATTTTCTATAACGGAGATAGCCCCTATGAAATGGAAGGGGTCAGTGTTGGGACCACAACTTTTCACTTTATACATTAGTGATCTAGATGAAGGAGCTGAGGGCATCCTGGCTAAGTTTTCAGATGATACAAAGGTAAGTGGAAGGACAGGTAGTATTCAGGAGGCAGGGAGGCTGCAGAAGGATTTGGACAGATTAGGAGAATGGGCAAAGAAGTGGCGGATGGAATACAACGTGGGGAAGCGTGAGGTCATGCACTTTGGTAGGAAGAATAGAGGCATGGACTATTTTCTAAATGGGGAGAAATCTGGAGTGCAAAGGGACTTGGGAGTCCTAGTCCAGGATTCTCTTAAGGTTAACTTGCAGGTTGAGTTGGTAGTTAGGAAGGCAAATGCAATGTTGGCATTTATTTCGAGAGGACTAGAATATAAAAGCAGGGATGTGCTGCTGAGGCTTTATAAGGCTCTGGTCAGACCACATTTAGAATATTGTGAGCAATTTTGGGCCCCGTATCTCAGGAAGGATGTGCTGGCCCTGGAGAGGGTCCAGAGGAAGCTCACGAGAATGATCCCAGGAATGAAAGGCGTAACATATGAGGAAGGTTTGAGGACTCTGGGTCTACACGCGATGGATTTAGAAGGATGAGGGGGGATCTGATTGAAACTTACAGAATACTGAAAGGCCTGGATAGAGTGGACATGGGGAAGATGTTTCCATTAGTAGGAGAGACTAGGACCCGAGGGCACAGCCTCAGAATAAAGGGAAGACCTTTTAGAACAGAGATGAGGAGAAACTTCTTTAGCCAGAGAGTGGTGAATCTATGAAATTCATTACCACAGAAGGCTGTGGAGGCCAGGTCATTGAGTGTATTTAAGACCAAGATAGATGGGATCTTGATTGGTAAGGGGATCAAAGGTTACGGGGAGAAGGCGAGAGAATGGGGTTGAGAAACTTATCAGCCATGATTGAAAGGCGGAGCAGACTCGATGGGCCAAATGGCCTAATTTCTGCTCCTATGTCTTATGTCTTGTGGTTTTATGGAGCAGTTAATGAACTCCCCTTCCTTGACATACTAGTTGAGAAATCTGCCAGGGGTTTCTTTACCACAGTCTATTACAAGCCTACCTTCACTAGTTAATACATGCATTGGAATTCTTGCAGTTCCACACACTATAAGATTGGCCTTATCGGCAACTTCATAAATAGGGCCCAAGCCACTTGCTCACCATGCAAGCTTGATGCTGAAACAGGGCACATTAAAGACATCGGGATAATGGCTATCCCGAACAGATTATTTCACGCTGTATATCACGCAAACTCATGAACAGGCCTAAGGCTGTCACTTTCAGCTCTGAAAAGTGCCCAGTCTACCTCAGATTACCCTGGAAGGGCAAGATATCTAAAAAATTTGAGCAACAGGTGAAGCAAGCTGTTTCATGCTCCTACTACGCAGTAGCAACATGAACGGTATTCATCACTAATAAGATGCTGCCGTCAAACCAAAAAGACGTTCCACCTATCACACAAATGTGTAATGTAGTATATGAACTTCAGTGCCAATGTGATGTTAGGTATGTAGGCCATAAGTCACAAAGACTGGCAGATCGTATCAAACTGCATGTCCTTCTGCTGTTTGCAATGGGAAGATACAGACCGTATCTAACCAGCCCATGCTCGCAAAATTCAAAACACAGTATCCAACATTAGATGTGATTCCACGATTGGACAACATTTGTTAATTAACCCTCATTGTGCTAAAAATTATGCTGACAAGTAATTTAAGAATGTTAGTTGGGCTTGCAGTGTTGGCACATTTGCATGTACTGGAAGCTATATATATTAATACCCAGGGCCCTGTTCTTTGCAAACAGAAAGAACATGTAAACACATTGTGCCTGTTTCATATAAACAACATAAGTGATAGCCATTCACTGGTTCATTCCTCAGGGCAATGCCTTGATCAATCAGAGTGAAGCTGCCTGGTTTAAATTTCAAATAATGCTTTGCAGTTAACAGTCAGTTACCATTAAGTGGTGCATTGCCCATGGCAACAGCTCTACCAATCAGAATCAACTTGTCAACCAATCAGCACCTCTTCTCATCCAGCATAAAGTTGTTGCTTCCCCTGGCATTGGTATTCTTACAATTGTCCAGGCAAATGCAAGACGAAAATCTTTGACAAAATGTCTTTTTTCAACAATAGACTAAGGACTAGGTTGATGGTGTTTTTTTAACTACAACAACATTGGCATTTATGTAGCATCTTTAACATAGTAAAATGTTGGAAGACATTCCATAGGATTGTTTTCAAACAAAATGTGACATCCTGTGAAATAAGGAGATTTAGGGTAGATGGCCAAAAGCTTGGCCAATGAAGTAAATTTTAAGGAGCATCTTAAAAGAGGAAAGACCAGTAGGGAGGCGAAGAGGTTTAGGGAGGGAAGTCCAGAGTTAAGAGTGTTAATGTATATATTACTTTTTTCCTTTGTACTTAAAGAGCAGTTGAAAAATATAACATAAGACCTGTAGTGTTACAGACCACCTGTATCATAACACTAAATACATGGTAAGATAATGGTCTCTGAACCATACTACTAAATTTTGGGGCAAATTGAAGGGTCGAACGTTGGAATTCTGAGAGATCCTGCTCTCAGAAAGCAAAAAGTCACAGAAACATCCAACAGACAAAAACTGGCTTGGAAAACACTGGGAACAATGTATCATAGAATTATCCCACGATCAGTCAAAGAAGCTAAAGGCAAAATAGTGCGGATGCTGGAAATCTGAAACAAAAACAAAAAATACTGGAAAATCTCAGCAGGTCTGACAGCATCTGTGGAGAGAAAGACAGAGATAACATTTCGAGTCCATATGACTCTTCTTCAAAAAAATATAAACATGAACAAATGGCCCGACTTCTTCAAAACAAGTAGAATTTGCTAGCTATCATTCCTGATATTGGCTTGTTGGAAGGAACTCATATTACCCAGTTGGTCCTGTTTGCCTGAGATTTTAAAAAATGAGAAGCAAGCTTTACCCTTCCTGAAGGCAATCAGATGAACTATTCCATGAGTCAAGTTCTGCATCTGGCTCTTCAGTTTAGTCAATAAGCAGATCTCAGCTCAGATTAGTAGAAACAACCAAGTTCAGTCAGACAGATTCAATTCCACTTGGAAATGCGAAGAATAGAAGCTGATTTAAGAGCTGAAATTTAAGGCTAAAGAAAGCCTTGTGATCAAAAAGTGAACTTGTAAAGTGTACTGCCACATTATTTAATTTCATGTTTCATACACAGTGCAAGATTTGTGTATAATACCAGTTGAAATGTGTATTTGTCAGTTAGCTGAGCTGGTGTGAGAAGACAATGAATGAACAAGAATGATGTACTACAGCTTCCAGAAGGAACTCAACCAACAAGATCATGGGCTGAATTTTTCACATGACGGGTGGGCTCGGCGGGAGAAGGCGGGGGCGGTCACGGAGCTGCCTCAGGGAGACTAAATGGATATGGAAATAATTAAATAAATGGCTCAAAAATTTATTTAAACATGTCCCCTCATGTGACTGTATCACATGAGATGGGACATGTTTTCATTTTAGGGAATTTTTAAAATTTATTTATTAAAAGCTTTAGGAAACCTCATCCCGCTAGTGGATGAGGTTTCCTAAAAAACGCGAAGGCTGCTTGGCCATTTCGCCTGCCCACCAACCTTAAGGTTGGACAGGCAGCGTTTATAATAATCTTAATTAGATTGTTATTGGCCTTAATATGCCGTTTACATATCGGCGGGTGCGCAGCCGACTCCGGTGCGTGCCCACCGAACAACTTATCGCTACTGAGCGCGATGACGTCGGGACGCATGCCTGACATCATCACACGTCATTTTACACGTCAACGTGTCGGGCCCGCCCCCAAACACTGACTGAAAAATTCTGCCCTATAAAATCATTCTACCAACAAAGCCAGATGATAAACATACACTCAGCTCCTTTGACTTTGAACAATTTGATATAATTTAAATTATCACTACAAAAACTGACCTATAGCAGTATGCATAAATTACACTTGAGCCTGCAACAATTAATACTCTGTCAAAATTTATCTTCTGGGAAAAGCTGAAACTAAAACAATGTTTATCTAAGACTGTGCTATCATATCTATTCTCTTCTTTGTTAATATTAATTGTGTTAACTTAGATGTTCATCAAATGGAACAAGCTACAAAGGCATAAAATGGTGCTGGTTGCAATTCCAGCTACACTGGGTGTTCTCCATGCACTGGAAGCACCAAGCGTAATCTTACTATGGTGTTAAACAGCTGTTCTGAGTGATTTGATGCATATAGCAGGAACTTTGGCTACACAGGTCAAGTGAACGCCAGTGCAAATCACTCACAGCTGAATATGTGCCCTTGTGCAGTTTCCTACATGCATGTGCCTCTGTGGGAGGTAACGGGGACAGGTAGAGGAATCTCAAGGTCTTTCATTCCATCAATGTACATTGTCATGCTGATGAATGTCCTCTATCCTAATGGCATCCACAATGCCTTCTTTCTGAGGTAGTCTGCCATTCCTGCCACCTTTGAGCTTCCAAGAAGAACCAGAGTGTCACTTCTCAGAGACAAGAGATAGCCTTTCTACATAATATGCATCCATCATTCCCACCTTACCATTCAAATGGATGTCCCATCACCATGTGCCCAAGGCCAAGATCCTGCAGGCAAAGCCACCAGTGGTAACCTTTTCATTTATCCAAAAACACACCCACTTGTACAAAATATTCACCCTTGTATCTTCTCTAAATGTTGTCTTGTGGGTGACTTTGCCTGTCCCAGTGCCCCTACGCTGAATTTCCCAGTGCCTGCAGCAGGGCTGTTGGAAGGCTGCTGACTTGCACTGGGGGGAGTGCATACATGTAGCTGATGGTTCCCTGCACCACCAGGAATCCTGTTACCCTGGCAAGGTCACACAACCCTTCTACCTGCTTCTCTCAGAAGATGACCTTGCAGGACACTCTTGAGCATCTCTGGCCCTTGAGGCCTGGCTTCGACAGCAGTCTTGCCTGGCTGGCCCCCACCACTCTAACTTTGGGCTCCCCCTAGTGTGGGAAATCTTGTACCGCAGGTATGTCAGTGATTGTGCTGCACTACGTTAAGGAGATGTGACATTCAGCTGAATAGCTGCACGTATGTGGAGACAACGCGAAGTGAGTGAGAAGCTGACATCATAGGAAAGTGTTTGAGGGTATGGTGTATAATCTGGATTTAGGCGTGAGTCTTGAGTGCGATGGACTGCTGATGGGTGAGTGACGGAGGTGTGATACATTGAGCAGCACGGAGGTTAGTATAATGGTGGGTAGGAGATGTCATGAGAAGATGTATTCACTGACCGTGAGCACCCACATGAGGTCATTACATGTATCCAGCACTGCTGCCAGACTCCTGCGGGCCAGACTCAGGGTTTGGACCTCCTTGGTCATTTGCTCCAATCCAATCCGTTGGTGATCCTTATGCACCTCCTGATAGCTCGTGGAAACATGGAGCCAGATTTTCAATAGGAAGTAGGTTCAGGAACGAGTGTGATGGGCTTTTAAAAAATCACAGTCCCCGAGGTCACCCGAGCCTGATTCTTCAGGACAGTTTTGGATATTCAAAGGGACAATGGGAGGGATGAAGCAATGCCAATTAGCAGCCCCTTAAGCAAATTTTGGAGCCCAACATGACTTCCACGTACCTTTGCCAGAGACATCAAGCTTGCCTCCTGGCTAATTAGGCTAATTAGCTCAGTCACGGGGACAGTCCCAGAATTTCACTAGATGTCAGGTTCCCAACACTGAGTTGATAATCCAGCCCATGATCTTTCTCCTCCTATTGGCCTCCAACACTGAGGACTCCAGCAACATATTTGTCAACCTGGAGTCTTCTCTCTCCCCTTTTCTCCATTTGCAGAGCTCCTACTTGCAACCAGTGTCATATATTGGCAGTCAGCAGCAGCTTCCTTCTAATCTGTGCAGCTTCCCTTTAAAAGAGGCAGGCTGCCTTTATGATGAGTAGGCCAATAGTACCACATACTATCAGTGGATGCTTCTGGGCAATTGCTGAGCACTCAGCCAGCCAGCAGCATGTGTCTCATTTGGCCCAATGCTACAAACAGGTGACAGGGACCAGTATAACTGCCTGGAGGCAGCCTCCCATTGGCAGAGCCGAGGGGGGTGGCAGGAAAGGAGAGGGAGGAGACAGTGCGCCAGCTATGGCCTAGAGGCACCCCTGCCTGCGCCATTACACCACCCATCCTGATCATCATTGGTGGCTTGGCTGCAAAACCCATTTTTTTAGTATAAATTTTTAATGTTTTAAAGCTAGAGAGAGGGTACCTCCATTTTGAAATGCCTTGTCCCTCACCTACAAAGAGCGGGTATGAGAAAAATTTGAGGGTAACGTAAAAGGGAGCCCAAAAATATTTAATAAACATGTAATAATGAAGGGGTAGTTAAAAGAGTGGTAGGGTTTATTTAGGAGACATAGGAAATCTTCTTGTGGAGGCAGAGGGCATAACCAAAGTATTGAATAAATATTTTGCACCCGTCTTCAAAAGGAGAGGATGAATGGCAAGGTGGTGGGGTGCAGGGGGCGGGGAGGGAGATTGGTTGTGGAGGATGGTGTGGGGTTGGTGGGGGGAGGTTGGGGGAGGCAGTGGGGGAAGAAGTTCCGAAAAGTGTCTGCAACGACAATTGCAGCCTGCTACTCCTTTTAAGTTTGAAGGCCTCTGATTAGCCCTTCAGCTTTGAGAACCCCACCTGTCATCCTTAAATGCACATGAGCCTGCCCTCAGGCCTTTAGTTGGCTGCCCCTGGAAAATCACGAACAGTGATTGTTTCCCCACAATGTGGGGTCTCCTGACCCCTTCATTTTTATCCACTTCTGGACCCTACCCACTCTCCCCTCATGCCATTTTTTCTCTTGCAAGAATGACTTCCAAGGTTGCCCTTCAATGCATTGGCAACTGCTGAAACGTAGGTGCACCAATTCTATGCCAGCCAATTCTGACTGACCTGGCCTTTATTCTGCTATTAACACCTACTCTGGATGAATGCTTTGGTTCTTTACTACTACTATTATCACTCCCTTTGCCTTTTGTTCCATGATATTTTTGGTATTTAATCTCCCCCACTCTCCAACTTATCCTGACTTTACCTTTTGTTCTACTGAACCATCACCCCCCTTTTTCAACAGCATAAAACCCATCACATTTCTGCCTCTCTCCAGTTCTGAAGAAGTCATATTAGACTCAAAGTATTAATTCCGTTTATTTCTCCACAGATGCTGCCAGACCTGCTGAGTTTTTCCAGCACTTTCTGTTTTTCTGTCTGCTCTTCATGTGGCTCTCAGTGTATGCATGCTGGTCATGCCCAGTGCCAGAGTTAAAGACATCTCCTCAGGGCTGGAGAGGAACTTGGAGTGGGAGGGGAGGGATACTGTTGCCATCATCCACCTTGGTACCAATGACATTGATAGGACTAGAAAGGAGGTTCTGCTGAAAAAATTTGAACAGTTCAAATTATAAAGCAGAACCTCCAAGGCAATAATCTCGAGATTACTACCTGAGCCATTAATAAAGTCAAAGAGTTTAATGCATGGCTTAAAGATTGATGTGGGAGGAATGGATTTCAGTTCATGGGGCATTGGCACTAGTACTGGAGTAGAAGGGGGCTGTTCCGGTGGGACAGGCTTCACTTGAACCATGCTGGTACCAGTGTCCTGGCGAATTGAATAACTAGGGCTGTAGAGAGGGCTTTAAACTAAATAGAGAGGGGTAGAGAGTTCTGAAGAGGGGATACATAGGCTTACAAAGCAAAAGGATATGGCAGCATTGCAGGGTAGCTATTTAGGCAATGGTACCCAGAGTGTGACAGGAAGGGACAGAGTGTCCAGACATAAAAAAAAATCAGCAAATATGGTCAAAGGGGAAAAAATAATAAAAAGACAAAATTAATGGCTCTTAAATACACATAGTATTCGGCACAAAATAAATGAATTAACAGCACAAATAGAGGTTAATGGGAATGATCTTATAGTCATTACGGAGACATGGGTACAAGGAGATCAAAGCTAGGAATTCAATCTCCAGAGATATGTGACTTTTCGAAAGGACAGGCAGGAAGGAAAGGGTGGTTGGGTAGCCTTGCTAGTTCAAGATGGAAGAAGTACAATAGCAAGAAATGATCTTAGATCAGAAGATGTAGAATCCATATGGATGGAGGTAAGAAAAATTAAGGGGAAGAAGACACTGGTGAGAGTAGTCTATAGGCGCCCTAACAGTAGCTATGCTGTAGGACAGAGAATAAATCAGGAGATAATGAGGGCATGTAAAAAAGGCAGTATATTAATCATGGGTGACTTTAATCTTCATGTAGATTGGGAAAATCAAATTAGCAGTAGTAGCCACGAGCAAGAAGTTATAGAATGTTTTCGGGATGGTTTCCTCGAGCAATGTGTTGTGGATCCAACCAGGGACAAGGCTATTTTGGATCTGGTAATGTGTAATGAGGCATTTAATAATTAATAAATCATCTCAGAGTAAAAGATCCCCTAGAAAACAGTGACCATAACATGGTGGAATTTAGCATTCAGTTTGAGAGTGAGAAACTTGGGTCGGAATCAACTGTGCTAAATTTAAATAAAGGTAAGTACAAAGGAATGAGGGCAGAGTTGACTGGAGTGGATTGGGAAAGGAGTTTAGCAGAAAAGACAGTTGATGAACAATGGCAGAAGTTTAAGAAAATAGTTCATGACTCACAACAAAACTATATCCCAGTGAGGAAGAAGGATTCTAGTAAGGGTATAAACCAACCATGGTTAACCAAGGAAGTTAAGGATAGTATTAAATTGAAAGAAAAACACATACAGTGTGGCAAAGATTAGTGGTAAACCAGGGGATTGGAAAACTTTTAAAAACTAACAGAAAATGACCAAAAAATTAAAAAATGGGAAAAAATAAACTTTGAGGTAAACTAGCGAGTAATATAAAAATAGATAGTAAGAGCTTCTTTAAATATATAAAAAGGGAGAGAGAGGCCAAAGTGAACTTCGGCCCCTTAGAGAATGAGGCTGGGGAAATAATAATGGGGAACCAGGGAATGGCAGAGGAGTTGAATAAATACTTTGTGTCATGGTAAAAGACACTAATAGTATTCCAAAAATACTAAATAACCAAGGGACAAAAGGAGGGGAGGAAATAAATACAATAACTATCCCTAAAGAGAAAGTACTAGGGAAACTAATGGTGCTAAAGGCCGATAAGTCCCCTGGACCTGATGGGTTGTATCCTGGGATATTAAAGGAAGTGGCTGCAGAGATAGTGGATGCACTGGTAGTAATCTTCCAAGAATCCTTTGATTCTGGAAAAGTCCCAGAGGATTGGAAAACTGCCAATGTAACGCCCTTATTCAAAACGGGAGGGAGACAAAAAAAAAGTAACTATAGGCCAGTTAGCTTAATATCCATCACTGGGAAAACTTATAAAGGATGTAATAGCAGAGCATTTAGACATGCATAATATAATCAAGCAGAGTCAGTATGGCTTCATGAAGGAGAAATCATGCCTGACAAATTAGATAAAGGGGAACTGGTAGATGTAATATATTTGAATTTCCAAAAAGCATTCAATAAGGTACCGCACATAACGCTACTTAATAAGTTAAGAGCCATGGTGTTGGGGGTAGTATATTAGTATGGATAGAGGATTGGCTGACTAATAGAAGACAGAGAGTTGGGATAAGGGTGGAATTTTCAGGATGGCAACCTGTAACTAGTGGAGAACCACAGGGATCAGTGCCTGGCCCACAATTATTTACAATATATAATAATGACTTGGATGGGGGAAATGAATGTACTATTGCCAAGTTTGTAGATGAAATAAAAAATAGGTGGGAAGGCAAATGGTGAGGATAACACAGATAGTATACAGAGGGATATAGACAGGTTAAGTGAGTGGGCAAAAATGTGGCAGATGGGAATATGATGTGGGAAAATGTAAGATTATGCACTTTGGCAAGAAGAATAAAAGAGTTGAATATTACTTAAATGGAGAAAGTCTGCAGCACAGAGGCATTTGATGGTCCTCATGCATGAATCTTAAAAAGCTAGCATACAAGTTCAACAGGTGATAAGGAAGGCAAATGGAATGTTGGCTTTTATTTCAAAGGGAATGGAGTATAAAAATAGGGAAGTCTTGCCGAAACTGTGCAAGACACTAGTTAGACCACATCAGAATACTGTGAACAGTTTTGGTCCCTTTATCTAAAGAAAGATAGACTGGCATTGGGGGCAGTCCTGAAAAGGTTCACTAGGCTGACCCCATGGATGCAGGGATTTTCTCATGAGGAGAGGTTGAGTCGGTTGGGTCTGTACTCATTGGAGTTTGGAAGAATGAGAGGCAACCATTGAAATATATAAGATTCTTAGGGGGCTTGACAGGGTAGATGCTGAGAGGTTGTGTTCCCTTGTGGGGGAGTTCAGGACCAGAGGGCATAAGCTCAGAGTAAGGGGTTTCCCATTTAAGATAGAGATGAGGAGAAATTTCTTCTCTCAGAGGGTAGTAAATCTGTGGAATGTTTTACCACAGAGGGCTGTAGAGGCTAGGTCATTAAGCATATTCAAGGCTGAGATAGCCAGATTTCCAATCAGTAAGGGAATCAAAGGTTATGGGGAAAAGGCAGGAAAGTGGAGTTGAGAATTATCAGATCAGCCATGATCTCATTGAATGGCGGAGCAGACTTGATGGGCCGAATGGCCTACTTCTGCCCCTATGTCTTATGGTCTTATGTACATTTGGGTATTGAAGCAGAGTCAGGATCCTGATGATCAGTGAGTCCTTGTCACCCAACAGCCACCCTCTGTTTTAAGGTGGTGGCTGAAATACTGAGGGAACAACTCTCTGCCATAGATTGAAAGCATCATCCCTGCTGCCAGGATAGTGGGCACTTACCTGCTTGATTTTCTGAGCATTGTCACATACCAAGTGCACATTGAGGGAGTGGAACCTTTGCAAATTTTCAGTATTTGTTAACAGTTTGCAATTAACCCATGTGATTTGAATAGCATAATTCGACCAACAATTATGCAGAACTTCTGCTTTTTATGAAAGTTATCTTCTGCAGTCGAATAGTGAAATTGAAGTTATCAAAGATTTTATTTTTCTGCTTATCACTTTTAAAAATCCATGAAAATCTCCTTCCTGGAAACATTATTCAGATGGTAAATCAAGAATACAGCACAGATCTGGTGAACTAAACAACAAATATATCTATATACCCTAGCTGCTCAGCTACTAGTAAGAGTATTACCTTCACATCTCCAATTCGTCTTCCAAAGGAAATGATCAAACATTCTAGAAATCTCTAACATTCTACAGAACTGCTAGTTAGTACAAACTATGTAACAAAGCTTGTTGGTATCTTTGTAAAGGACATTATGTTCTGTACAAAAGTGTTATAATATAATTTGGTCTGAGAGTGAAGACAGCAGGACACTTCAGCAAGACATTGATTGTCTAATTGTGATTTATCAGCTTTGCTTTTGGTCACTGCCTATATATTTTGACTTTAATTCTTGAATGATTCAATTAAATAATAAATCAATGCAATTTGTATTTAAAAGAAAAAGCCTTGCATTTATGTAGCACCTTTCATTTACCACTGGCTATCCCAAAGTGCTTTACAGCCAATGAAGCACTTTTAAAATATAATCAATTATAGGAAACACAGCAAGCAATTTGTCCACAGTGAGCTATCACAAACAGCAATGTGATAATAGCCAGATAATTTGTTTTTGTGATGTTGATTGAAGGATAAATATTGTCCAGGGCACAAAGGATAAATTCTCTGCACTTCTTCAAAATAGTGCCATGGGGTCTTTTAGGTCCACCTCAGAGGGCAGATGGGACCTCAGTTGACATCTCATTTGACATGAGGCATCTCTGAAAATGCTGCACTCCTTTGGTACTGCACTGAATATCAACCTAGATTTTTGTGTTCAAGCCCCGGACTGGAGTTTAAACTCAGCCTTGAGATTCAGAAGTGAGAGTGCTACCAACTGGGCCATTTCTGACACATATACTTTTAGTAAAATGAAACAGTTATCAAGTGAGACTGTAGCAGATTCCATTTTTGAGTTAAAGGAACTCATACCCACTTAGAAATCAACCTTTGAGACATTTTCATAGGAGGCCTACAGAACAATAAAATCCAGGTCAAGCTTTTGAGTAAAGGCAATAAGCCAACGTGGAAGGAGGTCTGTCATGAGGCCACAACCACATGGGACTTTGATGAGATCCAGGCCACAGCAGCCAAGTTCAAAGACTCAGAGCCAAAATCTCAAACATTACTGCTGTCATGGTGGCCATCGACTATCTAAGTGCCCTCATTTCCAGTCAAGATGCTATGTCTGTGGGAAGTCAATCATATCCAGATGGCTTACAAGAGTAGAGGAAACAGCAAAGCACCAGGCCACAGTGTCAAGCACCAGGCTGATGTCATGGTAGAGCTAAATCTAATTCAGGAGTCAGGAAATTCTCAAATGCACATATGATAGATATTGAAATTGAATTTGGTGCTATCCAGCAGGAAGATCAAGGGCTGTGCTGAGTCAGAGAGCAAGAAAAACAGAAGAGGAGAGGAATAGGGCTGAAGGTATAATTCCAATGCCCATAGTAGAACTGAAAGCCATTGATTCACAAATTACCTTCATGATGATACAGGTGCAGGCATATCCCCCACTGTACCATTACCATAAAGCCAGGGGGTCAACCCTGGTTCAATGAAGAGTGAAGGAGGGCATGCCAGGAGCAGCACCAGGCATACCAAAAACTGAGGTGTCAAGCTGGTGAAGCTATAACACAGGACTACTTGTATACCAAACAGCATAAGCAGCAAGTGATAGACAACCCATAATGAACGGAGAAGACCTAAGCTCTGGAGTCCTGCCACATCCAGTCGTGAATGGTGGTGGACAATTAAAAAACTCACTGGAAGAGGAGGCTCCACAAATATTCCCATTTTCAATGATGGAGGAGCCCAGCACAGCAGATTCTGCACCCTTGCCACCCTCAGTGCATCCTCCAAATGGTGTTCAACATGAAGGAGTTGCATTTGCATCTGCAACAACCTTCAGCCAGAAGTGCCAAGTGGATGATCCATCTCGGCCTCCTCCAGAGGTCCCTAGCATCACAGATGCCAGTCTTCAGCCAATTCTATTCACACCACGTGATATCAAGAAATGGCTGAAGGCACTGGATAGAGCAAAGGCTATGGGCCCTGACAATATTCTGGCAATAGTACTGAAGACTTGTGCTCCAGAACTTGCTGCACCCCTAGCCAAGCTGTTCCAGTACAGCTACAATACTGGCATCTAACCAGCTATGTGGACAATTGCCCAGGTATGTCTTGTACACAAAAAGCAGGGCAAATCCAACCTGGCCAACTACCATCCCATCAGTCTACCCTCCATCATCAGTAATGGAAGGGGTCATCAACAGTGCTATCAAGCGGCACTTGCTTAGCAATAACCTGCTCACTGACACACAGTTTGGGTTCCACCAGGGCTACTCAGCTCCTGACCTCATTACAGGCTTGGTTCAAACATGGACAGAAGAGCAAACTCCCAAGGTGAGGTGAGAGTGACTGCCCTTGACATCAAGGCAGCATTTGACTGAGTGTGGCATCAAAGAGCCTTAGCAAAACTGGAGTCAATGGGAATCAGGGAAAACCTCTTTGCAGGTTGGAGTCATAGCTAACACAAAGGAAGATGGTTTTAGTTGTTGGAGGTCAGTCATCTCAGTCCCAGGACATCGCTTCAGGAGTTCCTCAGGATAGTGTCCTCGGCCCAACCATCTTCAGCTGCTTCATCAATGACCTTCCTTCCATCAGAAGGTCAGAAGTGGGGATGTTTGCTGATGATTGCACAATGTTCAGCACCATTCGCGACTCCTCAGATACTGAAGCAGCCCATGTCCAAATGTAGCTTGACCTGGACAATATCCAGGCTTGAACAAAACAAAAACAGAATTACCTGGAAAAACTCAGCAGGTTTGGCAGCATCGGCGGAGAAGAAAAGAGTTGACGTTTCAAGTCCTCATGCCCCTTCAACAGAACTGAACAGGAGAGAAATGGAAAGCAATGAAGGTGAACAAGGCAAAAGAGAGATACAGAAATCTTGTCGCAGAGACGAACAGAATTTCTTCAAGGTAGGCATTTCTTGAAGAGCAGTGGCAGTCAATTAAACACAGAGATAAAAACAAAAAACTGCGGATGCTGGAAATCCAAAACAAAACAAAAACAGAATTACCTGGAAAAACTCAGCAGGTCTGGCAGCATTGGCGGAGAAGAAAAGAGTTGACGTTTCGAGTTCTCATGACCCTTCAACAGAACTGATGATTGTTAATATCCAGGCTTGGCCTGATAAGTGGCATGTAGCATTTGCGCCACACAAGTGCCAAGCAATGACCATCTCTAATATGACAGAATTCAACCATCGCCCATTGATGCTCAATGGCATTTCCATCATTGAATCCCTAGCTATCAACACCTGGGGGTTACCATTGACCAGAAACCGAACTGGACTAGCTATATAAATAATGTGGCTACAAGAGAGGTCAGAGGCTGGGAATCCTGTGATGAATAACTCACCTCCTGAATTCTCCAAAGCCTGTCCACCATTCCAAGGTATAAGTCAGGGGAATGATGGAATACTCCCCACTTGCCTGAATGAATGTAGCTCCCACAGCACTCAAGAAGCTTGACACTGTCCAGGACAAAGCAGCCCACTTGATTGGCACCACCTCCACAAACATTCACTCCCTCCACCACCGACGCACAGTAGCAGCAGTGTGCACCATCTACAAGATGCACTGCGGAATTCACCAAGGCTCCTTAGACAGCACTTTCCAAACCCACAACCATGACCATCTAGAAGGACAAGGGCAGCAGATATTTGGGAACACCACCACCTGGAAGTTCCTCCCCAAGTCACTCACCATCGTGACTTGGAAATATATCGCCGTTCCTTCACTGTTGCTAGGTCAAAATCCTGGAACTCGCTTCCTAACAGCACTGTGGGTGTACCTACACCACATGGACTGGGGTAGTTCAAGAAGGCTCACCACCACCTTGCAAGGGCAACTAGGGATGGGCAATAAATGTTGGCCCAGCCAGTGAAGCCCAGATTCCGTGAATGAATCTAAAATAAGTATCTGTTATCTCAAAAGGAGAGTACGATAAATCTCTAATAAGTCACATTACCGTTCACAAAACTGATGTGAAACTGATTAAATGTTCCAATAACAGTATTACAGTGTTTTTTCAAGTTAGTGTTAGGCTGGAATATGATGACGCATCCTATTATTTGCCATTTGTAATAATTGGAGGGAAGAAAGTCTCTCTGATGGGAAGCGATTGAAAATATGGTTAAACAGGGCCAAGTTATTTACAATAAGAGTATGTCTAAAATTGAGAAAGTGCTAAGGGAGCACAAAATGGTCTGAGCAAGGAGGACCAACTGATAAAGTTAGGCATCACAAGGTGAAATTAAGATAAAGGATAATATGCAGCCAAAATATTGAAAGGCCAACTTAGTGCCTTATGCACATTTAGAAGCAATAAGTAAACAGCTGGATAGATTATGAAGGGCAGGCACAATTAATAAAATGAAAAGTTAAGTGTGCCGCAGAATGAGAAATGATCCACCCAAAGTTCCTTTCATTCCATGGTCAAACATAAGAAAACTATGGGAATGAGTACATGTCAATTTCTTTGAAGTGGAGGGGACTTTGTTTTGGTCGATAACTATAGCTAATGGATGAATGTTGAGTCCCACAAGTGCCAAAACTATTGAGGTTTTGAGAAGCTGGATTGCAATTGACAAGTTGTCAGAGGTTCTGGTGTCAGACAATGGTCTGGAGTTTATGTCAGAAGAGATTGAAATATTTCTGAATAAGAATGGAGTCAAATGCACTGTAGTACCACCATTTGAACCAGCCTCAAATGGCGCAGCAGAAAGAAATGTACAAGTTGCAAAGAAGTCTTTTCAAAAATGATAATGTTCAGCAACAAGCTCAACAGTAATTCTCATGTTTCTCTTTGACACTGGCTAGACAATTTTCTGTTCTCTTACAGAATAACCCCACACTCTACAACAAAAACACAAATACCTGGAAAAACTCAGCAGGTTTGACAGCATCTGCGGAAAGGAACACAGTTAATGTTTCGAGTCCGAATGACTCTTCATCAGAACTAAGGAAAAATAGAAAAGAGGTGAAATATAAGCTGGTTTAAGGGGTGGGGGGGTGGGGGGGGGGGGGGGGGGGGGGGGGGGGGTGGTGTGGGGGCGGAGACAGGTAAAGCTGGATAGAGGGCCAGTGATAGGTGGAGATAGCCAAAAGATGTCATAGACAAAAGGACACAGAGGTGTTGACGGTGGTGATATTAGCTAAGAAATGTGCTAATAGAGACATTAAGGGTGGAAAGCAGGATGAGCAAGGGACAGATAGCCCTACTGGGGGTGGGGGGAAGGGATCGAAATAGGCTAAAAGGTAGAGATAAAACAATGGATGGAAATAATTTAAAAATAATGGAAATAGGTGGGAAAAGAAAAATATATATAAAAATTATTGGAAAAGGGGGATCGGATAGGGGGTGGGGAAGGAGGAGAGAGGTCATGATCTAAGGTTGTTGAATTCAATATTCAGTCCGAAAGGCCGTAAAGTACCTAATTAGAAGATAAGGTGCTATTCCTCCAGTTTGCGTTGAGCTTCACTGGAACATTGCAGCAGGCCAAGGACAGACATGTGGGCATAAGAGTAGGGTGGTGTGTTGAAATGGCAAGCGAAATGGAGGTCTGGGTCATGCTTCCGGACAGACCAAAGGTGTTCCGCAAAGCGGTCACCCAGTCTGCATTTGATCTCTCCAATGAAGAGGAAACCACATTGGGAGCAGCGAATGCAGTAGACTAAATTGAGGGAAGTGCAAGTGAAATGCTGCTTCACTTGAAAGGAGTGTTTGAGCCCTTGGACGGTGAGGAGGGGAGAAGTAAAGGGGCAGGTGTTGCTCCTTCTGCGGTTGCATGGGAAGGTGCCATGGGAGGGGGTTGAGATGTAGGGGGTGACAGAGGAGTGGACCAGGGTGTCCCGGAGGGAATGATCCCTGCAAAATGTTGCCAGGGGTGGTGAAGGGAAAATGTGTTTGGTGGTGGCATCATGCTGCAGTTGGAGGAAATGGCAGAGGATGATCCTTTGAATGCAGAGGCTGGTGGGGTGATAAGTGAGGACAAGGGGGACCCTATCATGGTTCTGGGAGGGAGAGGAAGGTGTGAGGGTGGATGCGCGGGAGATGGGCCAGACAAGGTTGAGGGCCCTGTCACCCAACGTGGGTGGAAAACCTCAGTTAAGGAAGAAGGAAGACATGTCAGAGGAACTGGTTTTGAAAGTGGCATCATCAGAACAGATGCAACAGAGGCGAAGGAACTGAGAGAATGGGATGGAATCCTTACAGGAAGCAGGGTGTGAGGAGCTGTAGTCTCTACAACTTGTTTCTCACCTTACATGATGGTGTTTAAATATGCTCTAAGGACAAGGCGTAATTTGCTTAAGTCTGGCATTAACAGCAAAGAAAGAGCAAAGCAAGATATGAAGATAAGCCAAGATACACAAACATGAAACTTAGAGGGTTTGGTGCTGATCAGAAGATCATGGTGACAAACCACTGAGGTGCTAAGGAGAAGTATGTAACTGGAGTTGCTGTAAAGAGACTAGATGCATTCACATATTGAATGAAGATTCAAGAGAGACTCTGTTAGCTATCCCATAACCAAAGGATCAGATCTAAGCTCTGTAGTCCTGCCTCATCCAGTCTTGAAAGTGGTGGACATTAAACAACTCATTGGAGAAGGAAGGCTCCTAAATATCCCTGTCCTCAATGATGGAGGACCCCAGAACATCAGAGCAAAAGATAAAGCTGAAGCATTTGCAACAAGCTTCAGCCAGAAGAGCCGAGTGGATGATCCCTCTCAGCCTCATCCTGAGGTCCCCAGCATCGCAGGTGCCAGTCTTCAGCTGATTTTATTCACTCCACGTGATATCAAGAAACAGCTGAAGGCACTGGATACTGCAAAGACTATGGGCCCTGACAACATTGCAGCAATAGTACTGAAGACTTGTGTTCCAGAACCAGTTGCACCCTTAACCAAGCTGTTCTAGTACAGCTACAGTTGTGGCAGCAATGTGAAAAACTGCCAAGTTATGGCCTATCTTTGTAAAACAGGACAAATTCAACCCAGCCAATTGCCGATCCATCAGTCTAACATCAATCATCAGCATAGTGATGGCAGGTGTCATCGACAGTGTTATAACTGGCACTTACTCAGAAACAACCTGCTCACTGATGCTCAGTTTGAGTTCTGCCAGGGCCAGATAGCTCATGACCTCATCACAGCCCTATTGCAAACGTGGACAAAAGATCTGAACTCCAGAGGTGAGAGTGACTGCCCTTGACTTCAAGTCAGCATTTGGCCGTGTGTGGCATTAAGGAGCCCCAGCAAAGCTGGAGACAATGGGAATCGGGGGAAATTCTCCACTGGCTGGAATCATACCTAGCACAAAGGAAGAATACTATGATTAATGAAGGCCAATCATCTCAGTCCAGGACATCACTGCAGGAATTCCTCAGGATAGTGTCCTACCTCAATCATCTTCAGCTGCTTCATCAATGACCTCTCCTCCATCAACTCAGAAGTGGGGATGTTTGCTGATGATTGCACAATGTTCAGCACCAGTCACAACTCCTCAGATACTAAAGCAGTCATTGTGCATATGCAGTAAAACCTGTACAACATTCAGGCTTGGGCTGATAAGTGGCAAGTAACATTAGTGCCACACAAGTGCCAGGCAATGACCATTTCCAACAAGAGAGAATCTAAACATCTCCTCTTGACAGTCAATGACACTACCAGCACTGAATACCCCACCATCAACTCCCTGTGGGTTACCATTGACCAGGAACTGAACTGAACCAGCCATATAAATACTGTGGCTACAAGAGCAGGCCAGAGACCGGGAATTCTATGGTGAGTAGCTCACCTCCTGACTCCCCAAAGCCTGTCCACCATCTATAAGGAGTGTGATGGAATACTCCGCTCACCTGGATGAGTGCAGCTATAACAACACTCAAGAAGCTTGACACCATCCAGGACAAAGCAGCCAGCTTCACTGACACTCCACATCCAACATTCGCTGCCTGCACCAATGACACACTGTAGCAGCAGTGTATACCACCTGCAAAATGCACTGCAGCACCCCACCAAGGTTAATTTCATAGCACCTTCCAAACCCGCAACCCCTACCACCTAGAAGAGCTTGAGCAGAAGATGCATGGGAACACCACCACCTGCAATTTCTCCTCCAAACCACTCATCATCTTGACTTGGAACTATATCTCCATTCCTTTATTGTTACTGGGTCAAAATCCTGGAACTTCCTTCCCAACAGCACTGTGGGTGTGCCAACACCACATGGTCTGCAGCGGTTCAAGAAGGCAGCTCACCACCAACTTCTCAAGGGCAATTACAGATGGACAATGAATACTGGCTAGCCGGTGATGCCCACACCCTGTGAAAGAATAAAAAAGAAAGTGTCATGTAAATCATTTCCTGAAAGGGAGAAATCTGACAAAAGGAGATCATGATATTTCTCCTGTAATCCAAATCCCTCCTGTGGTCCATGGTGAAATTCAGAAAGAAAGTGAAACTCACAAAGAAACTGACAAGTTTGCTGGTATCACAGAACCCATTCTAGATCAAAGTGAGCCATAGGGCAGAATTTTCCGTGCCTACTGGCATTGGGCATGCTCAATGTGGTCAGAAGGCCAGAAATCGGTTTCATGACTTCATGAAACCAATTTGCGACCGTCCGCTCAGCCCATTGATGGCAGGCTGCATTTCACATCATCAGACATTGGGAATTCCATTGTACTTCATCTGCATATCATTATAACACCAGCCCGTCGGAATCATCCCTCCCGATGGCTTGTCCGCCCACGTCAGCATCGTTGCATGCCAACATGTTTCACAACAGCATATATAAGGTGTGCACTTGACGGGCTGCACTTTGAGGGGAACTCAGAAGTGAGTGCACAGTAACGTTGCGCAGTGCTTGCAAAGGTCGCCTGTTGGAGTTCGAGGTTGAGGTGTATTGCTGGGGACAAGGTGGCAAGGGTTGCCCAGGGGCTGAGGCGCACTGCGGTGGGGGAGGGGGTAGTTAGAGCTCCCCTGTAGTTGAGGTATTTTAGGGGTGTGGGCAAGGGCTGCCCTGCAGTTGAAGGTCATGCCCAAGCACATGTGGGGTGGGGCAGGGAGGAGGGAAGCGGCTACACATTAGGGAAATTGTATAAAGTAACCATTTTTCTGCAGCTGAGACTGTTCAGACGCAGCCGCATTGACAGGTGTGGAATTGGGCCTCCAGCCTCTCTGCCCATTCAAGCAACGCAGAGGCATGAAAGTGTCACCAAGCGATCCAGAGCTTTTCACCCCTCGGGCACAGACGGCAAACTATGAGCTTTTTAGTGAACTGCAGAACAGTTGGATGACTGGGCACATTGTACAATCTCCTTGCAAAAGGTGGCCGTGGAGCTTTCACTGGTGGAGGCGCTCACAGCGCCTTGCAAAGCCATCATCCTGGTTTGGAACAGTCTCCACCATGGTTCAAGCTAACAGTGCAGCCTTGCAGCATGGGTTAGGAGAATGCCTACGCCTGAGCTGAGAGCACAGCATGCAGTCCAGAGGGCAACGCTGCCACCAATTACAACAAGGGGTCAACTAAGTCAACTGCAAGGGATTCCATTCACAAAACGTGCAGCTGGTGTGCAACCACTCCAAACTCATCCTGCAGGTCAGCGCACGGTTTCCAGAAAGTGTCCATGACTCCTACATTCTCAGTCAGTCACAGATCCCTGACATCTTTCAGGATCCACAGAGGCTGCAGGGTTGGCTCCTCGGGGACAAGGGCTACTTGCAGAGGACGTGACTGATAACACCCATGCGGTGGCCGCAGACTGCAGCAGAGCAAAGTAATAACGAGGCTCATGCTGCAACTCACAACTTGATAGTGGAAACCATCGGGATGTTGAAAATGGGGTTCCAATGCATGCACCGATCTGGTGAAGCCCTACAATATAGTCTACAGAGAGTGTCTCACACCGTCATCATCTGCTGCGCCCTTTACAATCTGGCACTGCAACAGGGAGAGGAGCTGGCTGAGGAGAAGATGGAGGAACTGGAGGTCTCCTCTGATGAGGAGGATGTCGACAGTGATGAGGGTGAGGAGGTCCTCGAAGGCAACAATGATGGCGATGAGGCCATCGAACTGGCCGGACGATGCAGGCGCGCTCGGGACGCCTTCATAGCTGCTAGATTTGTGGAGGATCTTGATGACATGAAGTGAGGAGACCCCATAAGTACCTTACATTGAAACTATGAACATTTGACTCCAGTCTGGCTTATGGAAGCGCACATCCCCTCTGTGACAATGCTCCTGCTAGGAGACGCAGTGGAGACCTTCATAGTCACTTGATTGCAGGAGGATGATGATGACATGGAGTGAGGGCACTCCATAGATCTTCACATAGCCTCTATGGATGTCTGACTCCTGTCTGGCCGAGGGAAGCTCACTTGCGCACTGTAATCAGGGTCATATCTTGGAGATATAGCCATGAAACCTTAAATGCACCTGATCCTTTTTCCGTCTTCAGAACCTGACCCCATCAGGAGCACAGCATCAAAGGTCACAGATGGGGGAGATGGGGGACAGCCCCGACTTAAAGGTGCTGAGAGCACATAGAGAGATTGATGGAACTCTGAGACGCCTGCCCACAACATTCTGGCAGCAATGACAGGCACCATCAAGGTGCAGGCATCAGTAATGTGTTCAGTGAGTGTGTGACTGGACCAACACATTGGTCTGAAGGCTGCCAAAGAGACCCTGGACAGAGACATCTGCCTTTATCTTGTGCAGTAAGGTTTCACATCTGAGTTACACAAACACTGCTCATCAGAACAAGGAGCAATAGGCAGGGCCTCATTGTTGAGAGTTTATTGACAATAGTGAACATTATGTACAAGTGATTAACACCCGTGCCCAGGCAGTGCAACCACATCTTCATAACTTCCCTAACCTTGCCACTATGACTTGGTGCTCCCCAGACATCTACAACAGATGTGGAGAGAGCCTGCTGACTGTTACATCCTGTCTGAGATGGACTTGGCGGATGTCCTCTGGAGGACCGAGAACTGGAGAGCCCTGGCTTGCTTTCGGAGTCCTGCTGTGTGACAGTTGCACCCTCCTTGAGCTGTGGAGCTGAAGCTGCTGAGGTCACAGGAAGAAGGGATGCGGATGGGCTGGACAAGCCCGGAGTCACCTGGGTGGATGGCCCTGGGGGGTACACCTGCTGATCCTCCTCTTTATGGGTGCTCAAGGGCCTCTGCCTGACTCTTTGAGGAGAAGGGGAAGCTGGAGTCACATCAAGCTGCCTCACGCCTCTCTCACATACACAATGGTGGAGGCCAACTATGGCATCAGTGATTGAGTGCAGCCCATGCAGCAGTGCAGGAGTGAAGCCCTGGACCAAAGTTCCATGGCAGCCGCCATCCCACCAGTGTTGACCTCGGTGCATTGGTATGCCGGTGCTATCAGCTCAGCCTGAAGGTGGACAGACTCTTCTATCATGCCTTACAATTTGAAGAGTGCAGCGGACATCCCATCCTGACGTTCCCAAGCTTGCCTTTGCACCTTCAGCAGCTGAGATATGACCAAGACCAGGGGCTCATCATCTGACTTGGAATCAGCAAATTTCTGGCCTCCAGCAGTCCTCTGAGCTCCGGGAACCTGGGAAATCCCTGCCACTGCCTGTTGTGGATCAGAAAATACAATATGCTCACCAGATTGTGATCCTGAGGCCACTCTAAAGCTGGTTCCCACCGAGGTGTGTGTCTCTGCACTGGTGGACGGTGTGGGTGAGCGCTGTGATGGGACTTCAAGGAGGGTGTCTTCAGATTCCTCTTCAGAGGTTTCCTCAGTGTTTGATTAGAGGCCCTGGGTCATGGACAGCTGTTTCCCAGTTGTGCCTGTGAAAGCAAGGGGAGATAATTAGTGCAAGGCAGTGGCCTGTGAAACAGGACACATCACTCACAGCATGGTTGTCTGATGGATGTTGCACTGCTGGATCCTTACTTGGTAGGGCATTGCTGACCTCACCATCTGCACAGGACCAGTCCAGATCCTGGCCGACCAGCTGGATGACTCTGTTTTCAAAGTCAGTGACGACCTTGATTTCAGGTATTCCTCCACTGCTCTGTGACTTCTCCATCTTGTTATATGCCAGTTTGTCCCGCATGAATAGAGATGGAGAAAGTGTAAGCAGGATGCCTGCCAAGCCAAGTGATAAGTATGCCTGGTAAGTGTGGGTGATGAGTGGTCCCATGGATGGGAGGAGGACATTGCAGCTATGTGTGAGAGAGAGAATGGTGATATCTCTTGAACTGGCAGTGAGTGAGGGCCCTATGGATGTGTGATGGGTTTGTGAGTGTGTGAGTTGAGAGTGATGAGAAGAGTGACTTACCCTGGCAGAACAAAGGAGATCATTCATCTTCTTGCAGCACTGGGTGGCTGTCTTCCTTTGCAGGGCGTTGGCGCTGACCACCGCTGCCACTGCCTCCCAAGTGATGTTGCTGCCCATCCTGCAGCCAGAGCAGGGGTAGAGCACATCACAGCGAGCCTCCATGATGTCCAAAAGGCGCTCTTTTTGCCTTTCAGAGCCATGTCTTCCGTGCAGCAGTGGTGGGCTGGAAGCACTGAGTGTGGCTGCACTTTAAATATGGCACCTGGGATGATGAAGCAGCGAGGTGATGATTTGGCAGGCAAATGAGAACCCACCCACCATAGAAATGGCGTGTTTCCCGGGAATGCATAATTAATGCAGCAGGTTTGGAATGATAGGGCTTGAGAAGCCGTCATTATGGCCGGCGGGTGAAAAATCATACTCCCCACCCACTACTGTGCTTAGTGCAAATCTGAGATAATGCCACCCAAAGGCTTTGATGAAGACAAATCAATCAATGTCACAGCCCCAAACCTTAGGTGGAGATGTTAGTGAAAACCAAATTTCAGGTTTGACAGAGTCAGGGATGTTGCAGAGTCGGGCTAATGGAAATAGAAATGCAAGAGGATACCCAAACAAAATAAGAAGCCAGATACGTTAATTGGAAGTATATAACAAGAAGAAAAGGTTGTTTTTTTAATCAATGTTTCTTGTCAAATGATGGTATTTTTGTTAAACACATACTGGTGCTAGGGAAAAACAATTAATTTCATGTAAATTACTCTGGTGATATCAGTCACATATGTGTTTGAGTTGTGAGTCATTTCCCAGTGCAGTATATAATATAAATAAATATCTGTCTGTTTGTTCATGTATGAAGTGGTGTTCACTAGAGAGTTATCAGAATGCTTTGAAATGGTAGCTGTGAAGTCGTGCTTGATGTTTCACTTTTTACAAATTAGCTTGCTGAGTATTTCATGTCCTTTTGGACTTTTACAAGCTACTGGCATCAATAGTAGTAAAAAATTTCAATCATTTCCTTTGCATTGCCAGTGCTGGGAAGCTAGATAGGCAAGATTTGAAAGGAGGCATACAATACTGTGATGATGAAGGTAGGTAGGTGACATAATTTTTGTGTATATTTTTAATACTGACAATTAAAATTTTGTTTTGTAGCAAATAATTTGTGTACTATTGGTTGGGTAAAACTGGGGAAAATTTTGAAACATAGGCAAGTTCTTTTACTGAGAAGATGGCGCAAGATATTCATACCTGTAACCAATGACCAGAGCAGCTGTACTGATAATGGATGGACTATAAATCTCCAAGTCCCAGGTAGGTGTTAGGAATGTCAGATTTTGTAAATGGTTCTAAAATAGAATGAAGTTGGGGGATAAGCGAATGTCCAATTAGTAATTCCACCTGGATTCAAAGCCTATGTGATTCACATTGCCACGAAAATAGGCTTTGAGAGGGAAGAAGTCTATAGGAAGCTGTTGTAGGTTTGGGATGCAGATTCTTCTGAAACATCACTGAACCTCAATCTGCAAGAACCAAAGGGAGGCAGAGCAGAGAAAGATAGAGATAGCTAGTTCTACATGTTAAGCAGAGAAAATGCTGCTCCCATCGGTCACCATGAGAAATGTTGGTGGGAGCTCATCCTCAGATTGAAGACATTGTATTCATGAAGATTTAAATGAGACTGGAAGATTCACCTAGCTTGGCTAGAGGGAAGAATCTCCAATTTGTTCTTTACTATGAATGTCAGTTTTGGGATTAGGAGAGACTGGGCTGGGAAACAAAAGGAAAGGAAGCAAGCCTGCAGGAGCTAAGAATAGCTTTAGCCTGGTTCCTGGATAATGAAGTGTTTACTTAAGGAACAAAGTAAAGTAAAAAAGTGAAGGGATATTTTCTCTTAGTTTAAAAGTCAAATGGGGAATCTTCTTTGTAATTTAGAGTATAAGTTGCCTACTGAATAGTGTTTAGACAATGTTGTTATTTTATTACAGTAAAAGCCTTAAAACAGGAAGCGTTGTCATGTGATCCTTCCAGTCTGCAACTGGAAATTCAAATGTATTTCTATAAGTTATTGGTCTCTAAGTGAATTGTAACAGTGTTCACTTCACACAGATATCAGACTGTGAACTTTGCCTCTCCTCTCAGAATCAGTTTGTATATTCTAAAATGTTTACCAAATGTGCCATGTATTTACTTTTTCTTTATTGCCTAATTTATTTGGGTGTCTTGATATTTTATACATCAGTGCCTTCTTACTGGAGGGATTATGATGGATAGTATGCCAGATATCCAAAACTGGAGATGAAGAGATTTATTCTAAAATTCCTGAAGAACTAGTTTATTAAGATTTCTTGGAACAATCAAACCTTTTCTTCTTTGTGACCCTTTTAGTGAAACTTTTCTTCTTTCACAATATGTAACTCCCTGTTCGAAAAAAAGTTGTGCTGGATGAATTGGATTCCATTTTATTCGCCTCATATTTAAGCACACCATTTGGCTGAGGAACGGTGTGAATTTGGGCATCTTACATTCCTCTATATTCATCTACAAATCAATTTTCTTTCAAAGTCTCAATCAAGACAGAAAATTCCATACCAAATTTTGCAAAGAAAAATATATTTGTGAGCCTGTCCACAAGAAAAAAATTAATGACCCCAATCCTAATTTACATAATCACATACTTGCAATCCTGGCTCTTGTCATGTGGATTATTTTTATTCAAATGGGGAGATCAAGACTCAGAATCAAAATAAAATTGTTGAAAGGCAAGATTAGGAATTAGTAATTAGGAATTAGATGGAGGAATTGCAAAGGAGGAGCATTTGACAGGCAACAGAAAATAGCAACAGACAGCAAAATTATTGTGAAGTGGAAGAGCGATTGACTTAGCCATTGTCCCAATTATGCAGTCTCTCACCATATTGCCAAACTATAATGTGGCAGAAATGAATCATCCAATCAGCACTTCTGGCTGAAAATGGTTATAAATGGCTCAGCATTGACATTTGCACTGATGTGCTGGGCTCCCCCATCATTGAGGATGGAGATATTTATGGAGCCTCTTCCTCCAGTTGTTTAAACAGTGTGGTTTAATTGCCCATCACCATTCATGACTGGATGTGGTAGAGCTTAGATCTTATCTGTTAGTTGTGGGATCACTTAGCTCTGTCTATCAAATGCTGCTTCTGCTTTTTGGCATGCAAGTGGTCCTGAGACTTCATTGGTTCCAGAGTTGATATTGAGGGCTCCCAGGAGAACTCCCTCCTGTATACCACTGATCCATCGCCTCTATCCTGGTGGGCAGGAGTGGTAATGTGATGTCTGAGACATCGCCTGTAAGGTATGATTCCATAAGTATGACTATGTCAGGCTGTTGTTTGACTTGTCTGTGAGACAGCTCTCCTAATTTTGGCACAATCCCCTAAAAGTTAGTAAGGGAAACTTCTCAGGGTTGAAAGAGCTGGGTTTGCAGCCGTCATTTCTGGTGCCAGCATCGATGCCGGGTGATCCGTCCAGTTCCGTTCCTTATTGGTTTTTCTGTAGTAGTCTGATACAACTGAGTAGCTTGTTAGGCCATTTCAGAATCAACCATATTGCTGTGGGTCTGGAGTCACATGTAGGCCAGGCCAGGTAAGGACGGCAGATTTCCTTCCCTAAAGTTATTAGCATGAGTAAACTTAGTGAACCAGTTGGATTTTTATGACAATAGTTTCATGGTCACCATTACAAGTGATAAACTTTTAATTTCAGATTTATTAATTGAATATAAATTCAAACCTCTATCCCTAGGATACTATCCTGGGCCTGTGGATTGCTAGCCCAGTGATATTACCACTCTGCCACCATCTCCTCATATTCTTTGAAGTGATAATAACCATGGACAAATTCAAGTTACAAACTAAAATAAAATAAACGTTCCTCACCACTTCAGTAATTAATGTTATGGTACTTCTGCTCCCTTTCCTCCGAGGATATCACTCCAAAGATATTAACATTTTAATTTAATCCCTAAATATTTTACAGGAGAAAGTAGCTCCAGGCCTGATCGTTAAGCTTAATATAGTAAGGAACTAATCACACAGTGATTGCATCTGACACTTTAAAGTGTGCTGTGCTTAGAAATTAAAGCAGTGAAATGCAAGGAGCCAACAGACATTGACCCAGATTTTATGCTAAGAATAATGATGAAGCTATCGGCACTTAGCGTTAATAAGGAGATCAAACAGAAACCTCCGACACCTGCACACATACAGTTAAACACGGAAAACAGAAAGTTGCTCTCTAAGATGCGCTGCTGCTCCAGACGCTTAAATATACCAGTATCTCGCTGAGAGACTCCTTTCTTCATTCTAAACATATATCCAATTCTTTATTCTAAACATATATATGCATTTAATCTTCACCATGTTAGTGATGAGATTTGAGATGCTAGAATTTTGATCTCTGATAAGATTAATATCAAACAGATTTCACATTAGTGTAATACTCTTAATATGTTTAGATTTCATTATATCAGGCTCAAAGAAACATTTTATTTGTGTTTGGGGGTGGACTACCCATTAACTTGATATCATAGTTGGTTTGAAAAGTCAATACTGGTAAGCAGTTTTTTTCAAGTTTGAAAGCTAGGAAATTATATTCTAAGTTTTCCCCTATTTCACTCAAGCATATGAAAAGTGATAAACTTCAGATTCTTTGAGCCATGTGAACATTTAATTCAAATGTGCACTGTATTTTTTATAAGACCAGAAGCCACTTAATATTCATGATCAACAAATTGCTCTGCTCATCTTGATGTTGCTATTAAACTAACACCAGGAAAAATGAAAGCACTAATATAGTTACCTATTCTGTGCGTGTTCAAGAACTTAAAGCTGCAACCCTTGACTTAAATGATAAGAAGCACCATTAAACTGTCAAATTAAGTTCCTCAAGACTGAGTCTATTTTATGGAAATAGCATAGATTTATGCAAAATCTACTGTTAAGACTCTTCAGCTGTTGGAACATGTACTAACCCAGTCATGAATCAGTTTGGTTCCTGCTTAGCATATCTAGAATTCTGGAGAGAAGAGGGGTATAACTTTTTCAATATTATAATAAAATAACTCCAGTGCAAGATGTTCTTATAATTCAGTTTGAATTGGTAGGAGATGCAGGTTAAATGGTTCTCTCTCCTCAGGCATCGTTCCCCTTCCTTTCACAACTGCTATCATCACTACCCCTCCTGAAAAGCCACCCTCCACCAACACTGCCCAATCAATCAGCCCTTGTTCTGAACTAGGTTGCATAGATGTCTACATCACTGAAATAGCACTAATCAAAGTCACAAATGGCATCCTCTGTAACTGGTGCATTGTCACTTCTCATCTTCCATGAAATGGTTGACCATATATCTTCCTCCAATACCTTGTCTCCATTGGGCAGCTCTGTAGGATTGCCAAGCTTGGTTTAAAAGCATCTCCTGAAAAGGCTTCTCTCCCCAACCTCATACTATCACTTTGGGAGCTCTTCAAGAATCCAACATTGATCCTTTCATATCTACACACTGTTCCTTGACAACATCATCTGCATTCATGGGGTTAGCTTCTGTGAGTATGCTGATGGCAACCAGCTGTATTCCACCATCTGTCTCAGCCTCACAACTGCTTCTGTATTGCCAGATTTCCTACCAGATATCCAGTCTTTGACAATTTCCTCCAGTTAAATAATGGGAAAACCAAGCCATTATCTTTAGCCCCCTAGCCATTAATTTCATCATCTTCCTGTAGGGGGTGGTGGTGTATGTGTCAGTTTCACCTCTGACTTCTGAGCGGTTCGAATCGCTCCCACTCCCTGGGTTCTAGACCTTGGACTTATTTGGGGGTTGTGACAAAGTGCAGCAGACAACTGGTTTTGGTGCAAGAAAAAAACTGAGTTTATTGAAGTCACAAATTAATTTATAACATTAGAATTACACGGAGATTAAACAGACCTACAAAGTACACTTAGTTAAGAATGGGGAACACATGACATAACAAGGGAAAATCACGCTACTAATCCCCTTACCCTTGTCCCACCCCCAAAACCTAACTAAATTGAACCAGGAGAGGTCAGGGATCATGCACACCAACCAGGGTTCCTTGACAGTTCGAAATCCAGCCAGGTAAACTGGTTGCAGTTTTGGGGTACACTTTTTGTGTCCCCTGGGGCCTGCTGTCCCCATGTGGTCCTGGTCTGTGGAACCTGCGAAGGTCCTTCAATTGGGTAGAGGGCGCGGTTGTGGGTGGTCGATCTTTGTGGAGGGCTGTGGTTGTGGCCTTGTTGTCTTTGGTTGAGCCTGCTGCCCCATGCCACTCGCTGTGATGTCGCCTGCAGGCCTGCAAACCTCCAGATCTCCTTTCTCCACTTGGTGCAGCTCTCTGCTTAAACTCGGCTTCAACAGCTCCTAACTACTCACTGCCCTGCGTCAGCTTTCAAAACTGTCACCCTTCTGTGTCCCTGCCCAAAACTGCTCACTTCAGATCTGCTGGCCCAGTTATACTGTTTTCTTTTTCGAATTTCTTATCTCAATCCAAATCAAGGTTAGTTCTTTGTTTGATTTTGGTGGGCTTCACCAGATGATTGTTGTCCCGTTGTTTTTAATGGGCCCGCATGATGTTTATCATTGTCTTCCTGCCCCCGTAACTAGTGTTGAACTGAAAGCCATTGTATGTGTGGAGTATTGATGGGTTCGCATAATTGCAATGATTGTGGTCTTCCTGCCCCCATTGTTAGTAGCGATTATTTATGCAAGATTTTGATAGGCTTTGTGTTGATTGTTTAAAGGGAAGAATGCATATTCTGTTTCTTCTCGTTGTCTGGTTTCAGGTAAAAGTCCAAAAGTCATATCCTTGTTGATGATATGAAAAATACAGGAATTTTGAGAACCCTTCATCCCCAACGATTGTTTCAAGTTAAATTACACTGTTCATAATCTTGGTATCCTGTTTTAACCCAAGCAGAGTCTCTGACCCTTTTATGCATCCCATCATCAGGACTGCCTACCCCACTCTGAAAAATCATCCTCCTCTGCCTTTGAGTCCAACTGGTACTGAAATCCTTCAGACTCAACTATTGCAATTTTCTCCTGGCCAAGCCCCCATCTTTCATGCTTTATAAATTTCAGCTCATCTAAAATTCTGGGTGGAATATTATGGTCCCATCACTGTAGGGACGAGGCTAGAAAATATGGAGAGCCATTCAAAGCTCCATTGAATTCAGTGGGACTGGAAGATCCCACCAGTGGGAGGGACCATAAAATTTACCCTCTGTTTCTTTTATCCTATCCCACACCAGGTTCCATTCAACCATCATGCTGACACTGATTTACGTTATCTTCCAGTAGCCAAAATGCCATCAACTTTAAAATTACTATCCTCATCTTTAAACCATTCATGGTGATGCCAGGGGCTTCTGACAATGTGACAAGTAATAATTCTTTGAGGGTCACTTTAATAGGACTGAAATGAAGAGGAAATTGCTCTTTATGAAGTAGTATTATCACTTCCACTTCTCACTAAGAATTGAAATTGCTAGCTTACTGAGTACAAAGACAGTCAAACATGCAGCATAACAATTCAATTCATAGCATCTATGAACTAAATCTCCACTGACTGTTAATGGGAGGCCATCAGAAGGCCAAAAGAAAATGCATAGATGTCCTATTGCAGTGTAACAATACCTGTTGAGCACAGTAAGGAAGATTGAAGAAGTTTGCTGCCAACTTGCTATCTTTACAATTGATGGGCCCATATGGAAGTTGAGACAAAAAAGTAACAATAAGGGGGAATTTACTTGAATTTATATGTTTATTTGTTATCAGTACTTTACATGAATAAATTGGTCAAACGCCCACAGAATAATGAAATCTACCTGTACACTTCAAGTGACACTACCTCAAAAGTTATATCCTTGATAGTACATACACATCATATACAGTGTTTACTTTAAGAAAATTGAAAGCAGCAGAACAGCTTCAGTTGGACAGAAGTACGCTATACAGTCAATTCACACGTCTTGCATTTACATTTGAAGGAAGAGCAGGTTTGAAATGGAACTGCAGCCCCCATGATGAGAGTGTCGGATGGATAAGTTAACCCTTAGGTTTTCAGGGATAAAGAAAGTCTCACGAACAATTTTAAATGATTTTCTGTTAAATAAACTCATTCTCAAATCAGCAGGACATTTAAAAGAAACATTAGAGAGTTCTACTGAGCTTTTTTAACATTGCCTGGAGAGATCCACTACTGGTTTCAGAATTTCATATCAGGCACAAGCCTATTATTACTGCACAGTACATTAATTTCAACACTTTTATTTTCCTGTCTTTTTTGAATTATCACAAGTATGCAAATGTCTGACACAGTTCTAAATTTCATCAGTAATAAGTATCCTGTTACCTCAGACAGTCTAGTTATCATTCCATTTGTTATTTTATATATGGAAGTTGCTGAAGATTTGTAATAAATTTCTATAACTTTCATTCTCTGTATTACAGAACCTGCATATGTGACAGTTTAAGGTTGGAAAAATGTGACTGTGATAATGCATGTCTAGGTGATAGCTTTCCTTTTATTATTTTATTGACTATGAAAAATATGCCTGAAATTGTGCTTGTTTAAAGTTTTTTTTATTTATTCTTGGGGTGTGTTGTTGGCAAAGTCAGCATTTATTACCCATCCCTAATTTCCCTTGAGCAAGTGGTTGTGAGCTGCCTTCTTGAACTGCCACAGTCCATGTGGTGTAGGTGCATCCACAGTGCTGTTAGGGAGGGAGTTCCAGGATTTTGACCCAGCGACAGTAAAGGAACGGCGATACAGTTCCAAGTCAGGATGGTGTGTAACTTGAAGGGGAATTTTCACTTGATGGTGTTCTCATGGGTCTACTGCCTTTGTTCTTCAAGGTGGTAGCGGTCACAGGTTTGGAAAGTTCTGTTAAAGGAGCCTTAGCAAGTTGCTGCAGTGCATCTTGTTAATGGTACACATTGCTGCCACTATACATCGATGATGGAGGAAGTGAATATTTAAGGTGGTGGACGGAGGACCAATCAAGCTGGCTGTTTTGTTTCAGATGGTGTCAACTTCAACCATCTTTCTTTGCATTAGGTATGGCTCCAACTAGTGGAGAGTTTCCCCCTTGTTCCATTTTACTTCAATTTTGCTAGTGCTCCTTGATGCCACATTTGGTCAAATGCTGCCTTGGTGTCAACAGCAGGCACTCTGATCTCATCTCTGGAATTCAGCTCTAATAGTGTCTGGAACTAAATGGCCCTGTCGGGACCCAAACTGAGCATTGGTGAGCAGTTTGTTGCTGTATAAATGCTGTTTGATACCATGGTCAATGACATCTTCCATCACTTTGCTGATGAATGAGAATAGATTTATGGGACGGTAATTGGTCATATTACATTTGTCTTGGTTTTGTGGACAGGACATGCCTACGCAATTTTCCACATTCTTGGGTAGATGCCAGTGTTATAATTGCAGTGTAACAGCTAGGCTAAAAGCTCAGTTGAAATCTGAGTAGGAGTTACAAAAATAGTTTGGTTCAAGCACTGAATTAGTGCACAGTAAGCTTTTAGCAGCGATGCCTGCTTTTGGTTATGGAGACTATATAATAATTGTTACAATCCCAGTGAAGAAACAATAAACCAAAAAAACCAAATTTACTGAATTACCACAAATGATGAAATTAGCAACAAGATTCCACTTAAGTAGCTTTTATTTTAACACAAATCAGAACCAACACAAATTACACATGAATTAACAGGAACTGATACTTCAAATGCAAAGTAAATTTCATTTTAAATAGTTGATGCAACAAAGCTATGACTTATGTAATCACAAGCACCTGGATCATTCCCTACAACATGTGACACTATTCAGCTACACAGTTTCACAATATGCTGTTCTTTATTCACACAGACTAGGTAGGAGTACTATCCAATAACAGCTTTCACCTTTGAGTTTCATGGGTATAATTATCTTCAGCAAGGCAATTTCTATGAAAACTCTAGCCCTTGGCTCATGACAGTCCTGATGGCGTAGCTTTCTTGAGTTCCTTTTTAACTGACCAACCTATAACACCCTGGTTCATGGTTTGGCCACTTCTAGGAAAACACCCAGCTCTTTAACATCTCCAGCTATTCACACAGCTTTCCAGCTCACTAAGTACCTCCAAGAGCTCCTATCTCCTTTTCTGCCAAACTGAAAATCTGACCTCTCCCTGAGAGTGATTTGTTCTTCTCCTCACAGGAATTTGGTGTGTTCCTACTTCTGTCTCTGTCTGCTTTATCTTTGTGTCTGCATCTGTGCGCTGATCACCTTCATCCTCCAGCTCCTCTGTTTGTAGCTCTCCTTTGTGTCTGAAGTTCTCCTTTATGTCTGCCAGCCACACAGTTTCTAGCCTTAACTTCCTTCCTATTTGGTACTGCTTTCAGGTCAAGGGTCACCAAGTTATTATCCAAGAAAATTATAGTTGACCCCTCTACAATTGATTCAAATCATTGCCGATACACTCCATTCTTCTAATGCTATTTTTGCATTTTCTTCCCTTTATCCACTTTACCTTCTTACCTCTACATTCTGGAACGCCCTTCTTAAAATCTTTTATTTTCCTGCATTTTTTTCAATCTTCAAATTCCTACTCAAAGCATACTTCTCCCACTTGCCCATTGTTCCAGCTTGGGTCTCATCCAAAGTTATAAAACATTGTGAAGTTTTATTACATTAAAGACACAAAATAAATGTGAATTGCTGATCTTAGCTGAGAGGCTGAGATGAGGTAGATGGAATGGAAGGAGACTCATATGAAGTGTAAACACCAGAACATGCCAGTTGGGTTGAATGATCTGTTTCTGTGCTGGATATCTATGTAATTTTATGAAAGTACCTCCAAACAACTTTTATAATCTGCATTGTTCCAAACCAATCGCCATGAGTTTCCCCCATATCCCTGAGAAATACATAAAAGCAAATAAAGCCATTCCCATCTAATCTCATCCATGAGACATATCTTCGCCTAGGTCCATTTGTACTAAATTCTGACCAGCTAGCTTTCCTTCTGAGCCCCTGTGCTAACTGATATTGTAAACAGATCCCTGTCATAAGCTCCCACTCGAAAAACTTACCTTTGACCCCGTGTTTATAAACTACCATCTCCAACCTTCCACTCCTCTCAAGTCTATAAATGTGTTGTTTTCCTAATGTATGCCTATCTTTCCTGCAACTTTCTATTTGAATGTCTTAAACTGGGTTCCCAGCCATGCTACTTTACCAAAAATAAAGTAGTTCTAACCAACTCACAAATGGCATTACCTACAACTATAGCCATGATATTTTATGCCTTCTTGTCCTCCTTGATTTCCTGGCAGCCTTTGACACAATTGACCATAAAGTCCCCCTCCAACATCTCTCCTTTATTTGTCCAATTTTATGGGATTGCCCTCTCATGGTTCTGCTGTTCCTTATCCAACAATAATAAAAACATCTTGCTGGTGGTTTCACTTCCCATCATATCATCATCTTGGGATTCTCCAAGGATTACACTGGATGCCATCTTCTATCTTATATTTACAGCCTTCCTTCCTTAGCAACAGCACCTGCTGGTATGAAGTCAGCTTCCACATGTATGTTGATGACATACATTTCTACTTCTGTCCCACTTCCCTTCCATTGTCTCCGTGCTTTCAGACTGCTTATCCAACATTCAGTCATGGATAAGCTTTGATTTCCTCCATTTAAGCATTGGGAAGACCTAAGATATCATCTTTGGCCTCCATTACAAACCTCATAAACTCACGACTGATTTAATTGCCCTCCCAGGACACTGTCTCATGCTGAACTTGTCTGCCTGCAACCTTAGCATTCTGTTGGGCATAGAACTGACCTTCTAATCCTATATCTTTTCTATCAGAAAACAGCCTACTTCCGTCTCCAGATCATTATCTTCCATATCCCCTCCTTAATTTACTTTGTCTTTGTCACCTTCATAATCAACTGGCCCAATGTCTCCCTGACATACATCACTTCCTATAAACTTCCGTTAATTCAAACCTCTGCTATCCTTATACTATCCTGCACCAATTCCCACTCAACATCACCCAAGTCCTCAGGACAGTTATCAAGGTCACAAATTTAATGTTCTTTACATTCAAATTCCTTCATTATCTCACCATAATCTGCACCAACTCTACAACCTCACCCTCTTCTCTCCAGAATATTTTCCTTTGATTATAACATCTTGTGCATTTTCCACTTTGATCAATGACTAATGGTTATGCCTTCAGCTGTCTAAATCCAGTGTTCTGAAATTCCTTCAGTAATCCTTTCCCCTCTTCATAAATTCATTAAAGTCCACCTCTTTAACACTTCCTAATCAGTCCTCCTTTAGTTTAACATGTTTTTCTTTACCCTCTTTGTGAAGAGCCTGGAACATTTTTCAACATTAAAGATACTATATAATTGAAAGTTTGTGTTCTTTATCAATTTTGCCTTGTCCTCCTCTGTTTTCCCATCCCCTCCCTCAAAGAGGTCTCTGTCTAGCATCTGCAGGGAACCAGTGGTACTGAGTTTAACAGTGAAAGAAGAAACAGAAACGGGATGTAAATAATAACTACTTGTCACCTCACTTGTTACTCTGCTTGTTGTGGGCATGACATTGTTTACTAAATTTTGAAAATTCCCCTGGGGGATTCAGTAATGGTAATGCCATTGAATGTCAAGGGGACATGGTTAGATTCTCTCCTGTTGGAGATGGTCATTGCCTGGCACTAGTATGGCGCAGAAGTTACTTGCTACTTTCAATCCAAGCCTGAACATTGTCCAGGTCTTGCTGCATATTAAAATGGACTGCTTCATATCTGAGGGGTTATGAATGGTACTGAATATTATTTAATCATCAGCAACATTGCCACATCTGACCTGATGGAAGGAAGGTCATTGATGAAGCAGCTGAAGATGGTTGGGCCTAGGCCACTACCCTGAGGAACTCCAGCAGCAAAGAGATGGTTGGCCTTCAGCAACCACAACCATCTTCCTTTGTGCTGGGTAAGACTTCAACCAGTGGTGAGTTTTCTCCATGATTCCCATTGACTCCAGTTTTGCTGGTGTTCCTTGATGCCACAGTCGGTCAAATGCTGCCTTGATGTCAAAGGCAGTCACTCTCACCTCCCCTCTTGTGTTTAGCTGTTTTGCCAATGCTGGACTAAGGCTACAATGCAGTCAGGAGCTATGTGGCCCTGATGGAATCCAAACTGAGCATCAGTGTCCTCCAGCCCAGAGGACATTCTGTGCCCCAGCCACCCACAGTGCCTCCTCCAAATGGTGTGCAACATGGAGGAGTAAGATTATGTATAAGGAGCCTTGGTGAGTTCCTGCAGTGCATCCTTTAAATGGTACACACTGCTGCCACTGTGCATTAATGGTGGAGGGAGTGAATGTTTGTGGATAGGGTGCCAATCAAGCAGGCTGCTTTGTCCTGGATGGTGTTGAGCTTCTTGAGTGTTGTTGGAGCTGCACTCATCCAGGCAAGTGGGGAGTATTCCATCACATTCCTAATTGATTCATCAGCTGAGAAAGGGCGGTAGGTAGTAATCAGTAGGAGAAATCCTTGCCCATGTTTGACTTCATGCCATGGGACTTCATGAGATCCAGAGTAAATACTGAGGATTCCCAGGGCAACTCCCTCCTGACTGTATACCATTGTGCTGCCACGTATGCTGGGTCTGTCCTGCTGTTTCTTCTATTCATTCATGGGTTATGAGCATCGCTTGCTAGGCCAGCATTTATTGCCCATCCCTAATTGCCCTTGATAAAGTGGTGGTGAGCTGCAGTCCATGTGGTGTAAGTACACCCACAGTGTTGTTATGGAGGGAGTCCCAGAACTTTGACCCAGCGACAGAGAAGGGATGGTGATATATTTCCAAATCAGGACGGTGTGTGAGTTGGAGAGGAGCTTCCAGGTGGTGAGGTCTCCATGTGTCTGCTGCCCTTGTCCTTATAGATGGTAGCGGTCATAGGTTTGGAAGATGCTGTATAAAGAGCCTTGGTGAGTTCCTGCAATGCATCCTGTAGATGGTACACACTGCTGCCACTGTGCATTAGTGGTGGAGCAAGTGAATGTTTGAGGGTAGGATGCCAATCAAGCAGGCTGCTTTGTCCTGGACAGTGTCGAACTTCTTGAGTGTTATTGGAGCTGCACTCATCCAGGCAAGTGGAGAACAGTCCATCACACTCCTAACTTATGACCTGTAGATGGTGGACAGGCTTTGGGGAATCAGGAGCTGAGTTACTCACTGCAGGATTCCTAGCCTCTGACCTGCCCTTGTAACCACCGCATTTATATGGCTAGTCCAGCTCAATTTCTGGTCAATGGTAACCCCTAGGATTTTAATAGTGAAGGATTTAATGAGGGTAATGTCATTGCATTTTAAAGTGCAATGATTAGATTCATTCTTGTTGGAGATGGTCATTTCCTGACACTTGCATGGCGCGAATGTTAGTTGCCACATGTCAGCCCAAGCCTGGATATTGTCCACACCTTGTTGCATTTGGACATGGACTGCTTCAGCATCTCAGGAGACGTGAATGGTGCTGAACATTGTATAGTCATCAGGGAACATCCCCACTTCTGACTTTATGATGGAAGGAAGGTCATTGATGAAGCAGCTGAAGATGATTGGGCCAACGACACTATTCTAAGGAACTCCAGCAGTAATGTCCTGGAACTGAGATGATGGACCTCCAACAACCACAACCATCTTCCTTTGTGCTAGTTATGACTCCAACTAGTGGACAGTTTTCCCCCTGATTCCCATTGACTCCAGTTTTGTTTCGGCTCGTTGATGCCACTCTCAGTCAAATGCTGTCTTCATATCAAGGGCAGTCTCTCTCACCTTGCTTCTAGAGTTCATCTCTTTTGTCCATGTTTGTCCATGGTCAGAAGCCAAGTGACCCTGGCAGAACCCAAACTGAGCATCAGTGAGCAGGTTATTGCTAAGCAAGTGCTGCTTAATAGCACTGTTGATAACCCCTTCCATCATTTTGCTGATGATCAAGAGTAGACTGATGGGGTGGTAATTGACCAGGTTAGCTTTGTCCTGCTTTTTGTTTACAGGACATACCTGAGTAATTTTCCACATTGCTGGATAAATGTCAACGTTGTAGCTGTATTGGAACAACTTGGCTAAGGGCACGGCAAGTTCTGGAGCACAGGTCTTCAGTACTGTTGCTGGAATGTTGTCAGGGCTCATAGCCTTTGCAATTTCCAGTGCCTTCAGCCGTTTCTTGATATCACGTGGAGTGAATCAAATTAGCTGAAGACTGCCATCTGTGATGCTGGGGACCTCTGGAGGTGGCCGAGATGGTTCATCCACTCGGCACTTCTGGCTGAAGATTGTTGCAAATGCAAATGGGACAGAACATACCAAGGGATATTGATGGTTGTGTCTGGGACATTGGCTGTAAGGCACGTTTCGGTGAATGTGACTATGTCATGCTGTTGCTTGACATAGTCAGAATCAATCTGAAGCATTTACTTAAAAATTCAACATTTGAATTTAAGGCTTGTTCTACAGAAGTAGGTTCTTAAGGTGGACTGAGCCTTGTTGTGATTGAAAAGAGTTCAAATAAAATGCAATACTTTAATGGAATCAGTTATTTCCTAAGCATGCAACTTCACATTTTCATCTAGGAAAATGAAACTCTTCACACCTGAGCTGTATGTTATAAAGCACACCTCTAAACACAAAGGGTAAATATTACAAAGATTAATTTAAAAATGAACAAATAAAATCAGAATCAATCGTATTTTTTTTCATGATGATATCTGTGCTGGAGTCATTTCTGTGTATCTCAACTACATACTTACATTAATTTCTCCTCACAAAAAATACAAATAAAGTGGTGAAATTAAGGCACTAAACAGTATTGATGCATTTTTGCCTTGAACTTCCTGAATTGTTCATCCCTTTACTTCTATATGCATAGGTCCATTCGTTCTTAACCTCAGTAACAGAAAAATTACATTTTTAGACTATTTTCATGAAGGTGAATTTATCGAAAGTTTCAATATGGAGAGTTCCTTGGAAACAATGAGCTGTGTTTAAGCACAGTATTTGAGGGTTAAAGCAACTATGGAAATCCACATGAAGGAGATTGAACAGGTCGACAAACATATTGCAATACAGTTATCCAAGTGCGTTACCTCCTACATATTAACTTTGCCACAGAATAAACAGAACCCCACACATTCATCCTTAAAATCCCAAAATCATATAGAATAAAGACATAAATTTCTATTATCTCACACCAGCCACAGACACTTTCTACAATGCCCATTATCATTATGGAGCATCCTACATTCTCAAAGGAGATAATAATTCCAATAGTAAATCCTTCCAGGATGAAAGTATCGATGATAAAAATAACAAGAATCAGCATTTTGTGAACAAGACCCAGAACGGACTCATCACATTAATTTTAGATCATTTTTATGTAAATTGTTAATGAGGAATGCTACTAGTATTGTAACAAATGTATGTTTAGAGTTCTGAAATAACTTTAAAATGAAGTTCAACTAATCTACAATAGCCATATTATCAGAAAAGAATTATAAAAGTGAAGAGCCATCCATTTCAGAACTGATCTAGTGACATGAAAGAATTTGGTGAACAAAGTATTTTCCATTTTAGGGATGAAATCGTTGAAAACATAATTAATTCCACTAACTCACATAATACTTATCCAGTTGAACTAATGAGAAGGAGTGACTGACAGAACTTATTATTTTAGAAAATCATTTCCTGCACCATCTGCTTTTATGTAACAACCCCACTCCTTTTCAAAAGGGTTACTCAAATGTAAAAAAGTCATATGATGTAGAAAAACAAATCTTTGCCATTTTGCAGAGTCAGTTCAGAAATTGATGCACAGTTGAGAGATAAATTTGACACCTCAAAAACCAGAAATAATCTGCAACTCTAGCAGTTTAAAAGATGTTTACTAAGTAACAGTAAAAATGCAACTAGACAGATGCCATATTTTGTAAGGCCACCTGGAAATTCAACAATGTGCCATTGAGATATGTTAGTTTACTGATCTCTTTCTAAACATTTAGGGAAAAAAGTTATGTGGCCCAATTAAAAAGAAGATAAAAAATTGCCTGAATATCATTCAGACATAGGATATTATTGTTATGCAGCACTTATCATAACAGATAATGTACCATATAACCTTTAAGCAGAATATTGAACTGTGGATCAACCAACAGTCATGGTCTTCAGTCAAAATATTTGCTAATGTTTATTTGTATGTAAATTTTATTTATGTTCAGATTGGTTTATGAAAATCTTCCACAGATTTTAGCCTATTTTCACGGTGCACAGCCCTCTTCTTCCATTGAACATCATTCCGTCCTCCACCATACAACCTACACTGAATCAAAAGTAGTTAATGCTCTTTAGATTGAACAAAAATTAAGAGGTAGTATCCAGTTGGTCAAACTCAGCAGGTTTGACAGCATCTGTGGAGAAAGAAGCAAAGTTAAACTTTCCAGTCCAATGGAACCCTTCTTCAGAATCATATTGGACTTGAAACATTGGGCAGAATTGTCCCAAATTTGCACTAAATGCAGTAGCGGGTGGGAAAAAAGATATTTTTCCTACTGGGCACAATGGCGGGTTTTCACACTGTATCATCCCCTTCCCACCTTATAAACTATGTAGTCTTGGGAAATATGTCAGATTGCTGGCAGGTGGCCTCTGATTTGCCCACTGTCAGGAAGATATAATAATTTCTATAATGTTATTGGAATTTATTGTAAAACAGAGTAGTAGTGGGATGTGTCAATGTCTGTGTGTGTGTGAGTGTGAGATTTAATTGAATTAGAGGCAACTAGTCCGGGTGCTTTGATGTAAGAAGAGAAGTTAGGTCTGAAATGTTAACTAGGTAAACATGGGAAGCTTGAGAATGTGAAGTGTAAAGGGAACATTTGCATTTTTAAACAAACTATAGTGGCTTGAATTCAAAGGAGGGGGTGTAATATATACATAGCCAGCAGAAGTAATAAGAAATAGTGTGTTTATTTATTTCTCCCAAAGATTACTGGTGGAATTGGTACTACGATAGAATTTTCATTAATAGAGAGGTAAAGTTCAAAAGACATAGTGAAACAATGAGAATTTGCATTCAAAGAGGAAAATGTATATAAAGGAGAGAAGACTGTTTGTAAGGGAGACAGTTTAAGATCAAACAAGTGTAAAAAGCCTGTAGCCTTTATATACCAAACTGCTGCCTCCGGGGACTGAAGTTAAGAGAACTCACTTTGAATCCGACTGTTCAGGGTATTGTTTACTTTGCCTGGGTCTTTTAAAATCTATGTGTCTTACTGTTGCCTCAACAAAAGTGTAACTGGGAGCTAGACTGATTAGGGGATTTAGAAGTATCATAGTAGTAATTTGTAGATCTATGTATGTATTTAAAATCATTTCTTTTATTAATAAATGTTTAATTTAGTTTTTTTAAAAACCTTTTAAGTCTTATTACTGAATTCAAAGCCCACATCTTGAAACATACAAATTGAAAATTAGTTGTGACAGTTATTTCAAATTTCCCTCTGGGATTTGAACAGTTCAGCATTTATCATCCGCTGTGTCATAACACCCACCATGCCATTACCTCAGCCCTTCTTCATGCTGGGGACCATATTTAAACCTGCATGCACAGTTCTCAATGTTTGCAGCCCAGGACTACTCCAGTGAAGACATGGCCCCAAAAGGCAAGAAGAGTGCAGTCCCATGATTCAGTGACTCATCCTGGGTCACTTTCTGGACACAATGTCGTCTACCTCTGCTCTGGCCGAAGGAGGCCCATCAGTCTCACCACTTCGGCTTGGGCGGCAGTGGCAGAGGTGGTCAGTGTCAATGCTGTGTACAAGAGTTTGGCCATCCAGTGCAGAAAATGGATGAATGGTCTCCTCCGTGCTACCAGGGTAAGGCAACCATCTCTTCAATCTCAACTTACCCAGTCACAAGCGCATCAAACATTCACTGGCATCTCACTCACTGCCAGCTCAAGGGACATCACCACTCACTTTCTCACACACACCCTCACATCTCCATCTGGCCACATCTCCTCTGGAGACTGCCTCCTCATCCTGTCCATGGCTCCACTCAGCACACACGCATGTCTGGCATCCTTCTCAGATGGCCTGGCATGCACCTTGCTCACAATCCCTCCATCTGTCTTTATGGAGGACAAGATCATGCACAATCAATGGTAGAGGTCAGACCAGGGTGGAGTGCTGGACATCAAGGCCCTAATTCCACTCAAGCGTTGCATGTTGGAGCTGGCCAGGAGGACATTGTCCTTTCCTGTGGTGACAGTGAGGTCAGCAGTGAACACCAGCATGAGGATGCTGCACCATTTCATCCTTCTCTCAATGTCACTCTGAGTCCACAGTTCTGTGTATAATGCGGCTGGCAAGCACTAATAATCTCCCCTTTCTCTCCGAGGCACATCAGCCACATCGCCCTCAGGCAACTTTGACCCTAACTCCAGCATCAACAGCACCTCGGATGAGGCCCTGAGGGCAGCACCATTGAACACCCATCATGGTGCTCACCCACATCCTCCACTAGCACAGCGACACACACCTCAGTGAGACCTAGATGTAGAGCAGCCTTGGGATCACAACCTGGTAAGCACAGCTCACAGTCTGTTCCACAGCAGGCAGAGGCAGGGACATCCTTGGTCACGGCACTATGGGGACTGGAGGCAAGGAATCTGTCCAAGTCAGATGACGAGCCTCTGGTCTCGGTCCTCAATCAGTTGGTGCAGCTGCAAAGACAATCACGGGAACATCAGGAAAGGGTGTCTGATGCACTCCTCAGAATGCAAGGATCATGGAGGAGTCCATCTGCCTTCAGTCTGAGGTAATAGCATCAACATGCCAATGCACCAAGGTGAACACTGGCAAAATGGCAGCTGCCATGGAGACCTTGGTCCAGGACATCGGTCCTGTACTGCAGCATGGGCTGCAATCCATCACTGACGCCATAGTTGACCTCCAACAGTGCCAATGAGAGAGGGTTGGGGGTGCAGCTCGATCTTATTCCTTCTCCTCAAGGGGTCAGGCAGGGCACCAATAGGGAGGAGGACCAGCACTCGACACCCCGGGGCCATCCACCCAGATGACTCAGAGAACATCCGGCCCCTCTTCCTGTGACACCAGCAGCTCCAATGCCACAGGCCAAGCAGGATGCAGCTGGCCCACAGCAGGACACCTAAAGCAGACCAGGCCCTTCCAGGTCTCGGCCCTCTATAGGACGCATGCCGAAGTCATCACAGATAGGGCGCTACAGTCAGCAGGCTACCTCCACCTCTGCTGTGGATGTCGGGAGAGCACCAAGACATAGTGGCAGATTTGGGAAGGTTAAGAAGATATAGCTGCACAGCATGAGCATGGGTGAAAATTAATTGTACATAATGTTCACTATTGTAAATAAACTCCCAAGAATGTCTCCCTGTGTATTGCTCCTTGTTATGATGAGTGTTTGTGCCACTCAGATGTGAAACTTTGGTTCCTGCACAGGATAAAGGCAGGTATCTTAGTCCAGGGCCTCTTCCTTGTGCAGTGTGTAGCCTTCAGACCAAACTGATGGTCCGGCTTCACACTCACTGGACGTGTTAGTGATGCCTGCACCTGAATGGTGCTTGTCATTGCTGCCAGAGTCTCTGTTGCATTACAGAGTTCCATCATTCTCTCTGTGTGCCTCTCAGCACCTTTGAGATGAGGCTGGCCCCCCATCTCTTCAGCATCTGTGACCAGTAAAGGTGTGCTCCCAAAGGGATAGGTGCTGAAGGCTGACAATGGATCAGGGGCATTTAAAGTTTCACAGCTGTGTCTCCATGATATGACTCTGATCACAGAGCGCAAGCGAGCTGTCCTCAGTCATACAGGAGTCAGACATTCACAGGGGCTATGTGAAGATCTATGGAGTGTCTTCACTGCATATTGTCATTATCCTCCTGGAATCTAGCGACTATTAGGGGCTCCACTGCATCTCCATGACATGAGTCTGAGCACTGAGGACATGTGCACTACCATCAGCGACACAGGAGTCAAACATTCAAAGATGCAAGGTGAGGATGTCAAGACTGTCCTCACTGAATCGCGTCCTCATCCTCCATGAATCTTGTGGCTATAAAAGTCTCCCGAACGCGTCTGCCATGTCCGGCCAGTGTGATGGCCTCATCACTGGCATCCTCGGCTTCAAGGAGCTGATCACCATCATACCCTTTGATGTCCTCCTCATCAGAGGAGACATGCAGTTCCTCCAACTCCTCCTCAGCCAGGCCCTCCCCCTGTTGCAGCGCCAGGTTGTGTAGCGTGCAGCAAGCTGTGATGATGTGTGACACCCTCTGGGGATTCTATTGCATTGCTCCACCGGATCTGTTGAATCACTGGAACCTCATTTTCAAGGTGCATATCATTTGCTCCACCAAAGTCCAGGTCACGACGTGAGCCTCGTTATACTGTTGCTCTGCTGCAGTCTGAGGCCACCGCACAGGCATCATCAGCCACATCGTCTTTGGGTAGCCCTTGTACCAAACCAGCCAACCCTGCAGCCTCTGTGGAACTTGGAAGGTGTCAGTAATCTGAGATCTTCTAAGGATGTAGGAGTCATGGACACTCCATGGGAATCCTGTGCAGGCCTGTAGGATGCGTTTGTGGTGGTCGTACACCAGCTGAATATTCAGCGAGTGGAAGCCCTTCCAGTTGATGTAGCAGACTGCTTGTTGCCACAGGGATCTAAGCATGGCATGAGTGCAGTCAATGGCACCCTGCACCTGTGGAAAACCAAAGATCTGTGCAGATCCCAGTGCTCTTGCTTCCTGGCTTTCCTGATCCTGGGTATTAGGAAATAGAGACAGCTTAAGTAATATTTTATTTTTTGAGTTTTAGCTTCAATGTTTAAGTTTGATTTGTACTTCTGTATCTGTGTGTTAAGAAAGGTCAAATTGAGTTTTAGTTTCACTTTGAAAAGGTGCTTGCATTTCTAATGAGACTTTTACGACTGTTGCAGCTAAGGTAAAGAAACAAGGGTGGAAGAATTGGGTTGTTGCCTAGCAACAGAGGTCCAGAAAGAGAGGTCCCTCCCACAGACACAAAGAAGAAGGAAAACAGCAGTTTTATTTGGAAGCTGTTAGAGTTCAGCTGATTTTGAAGATAGCTGCCAGAGAAGCAGCCTAGAAGGGGAGATAGCCAGCTCTCAACTAAAATTGGTTGAAAGTAGCTGCCTAGAGAGATTGGAGCAAAGGGGACAGATAACCAGTCTCAAGCTAAAGAAAAACCCAAAAAACTCAGCGGAATGGTATAGGGGAAAGTCCCAAACAGACTTTTGAGACAAAAGAAGGACAGGAACCTGGAAAAAGTCCCGTTAAGTGAAGTGAAGAGTGAAGGGCAGAGAGAAAGGCTCCAAGCTTCAGATTTAAAGGGACAAAAACTATAGGAAGCAGATTTAAAATGAGAACAGCTTGCAAGAGGCAAGTAGGTTCAAAGAGACAGCTGTAGGTCTATAACTTTTTGCTATGGGCATATAAAACAGCGGTGTACTGTTGATGGATAAGCTGGTGAGACAGAGCATGGAAAATAGCTTGAATGCAAGTGGTGACCCAGGGCAGAGGAACATCAGAAGGAGAGTTTGAAGCCCTGGAGGTGAAACCTTGTAGAAGACGTCTGAGGGAAAGCATTGGTTTGGGAGAAGATTGCAAGGCGAGGTCTTAGAGATGGAGATTGGAAATCCTTGTGTGAAAGACGGAGTGCAGTGAGACCGATTGGCTCATTGTGTGACAAGCGTCTGGCGGGAGTTGAGGAGAGATCCATAGTACTTGGTTGAGGTGGCATCTTCACTTGCTTTCAGAGTGTGTTGTGTCTGCCCAAAGGTGCCTATTGGTTCATGGACTGTGTATTTACTCTGAATATTAAAGAATAAGATAGCTTTCGTAACTTGTGTTGTCCTTACAAATCTGTATAAATCTGTAAAGGTACAGTTATGAGTGAAGGAGTATTGTAATATAGTTCATCTGTTCTTGTTTAATAAATGTTTTATTCTTTTGTTAAAAGTTCATCAGTTGACTTCTGTGACTCTGTTCCATAGTTACACTCCATGTATCTAAACAAACAATTAGAAGTTAGGATCTATCAAGCTGGATTCCACCCTGGGATCAGGCTTGTCCAGGTGTAATCTCAGTAGTGATCGTAACATGGTCGAAATGCACAAAGTTCTGTGCCTTCGTGAAGATGGTGTCCATGACCTCCTGGATTAACATGTGAGTGGAGGTTAGCGAGATCCCTCACAGGTCACCTGTGGAGCCCTGGAAGGAGCCACTGGCAGAAAAATTGAGTGTTGCACTCACTTTCAAGGCTACTGGTAGTGGATGCCCTCCACGTCCTCGTGGCATCAAATCCTGCAGCATGTGGCATATGCGACTGACCAGTTCCCTAGAGATACACAGTCTTCGATGACACTGCTTCTCAGTCCTCTGCAGGAATGAAAGGTGCCTTCTATAGACCCAGGGTCTAGTGAGGCACCTATGAGCAATGGCTCACTGTGGATCTTCAGCTGCATATGCATTAGGCCCTGCCACCCCTTCATCTTCAGGGAGGTACTCCTCCCTTTGCTGAGCCAGGCATCTCCGCCACACTCTTCTTCTTCATCTCTACTCCCTCTAAGCCATGAGGCATACTGCTAAATCACTAGGCTCCACGATCCTGGTGTTCTCCTCCTGCAGGACCAAAGAAAGAGACATGTGGGTTAGCATATGTGTCCTAAGAACCTCTCTCAGTTAAGTCTGAAGGATCCTTTACACAGGCAGGAGAGTGCTGGCCACCACTTGGATGACCAGTGTGCAGTGTGCTTCACGGCTGTCTGAAACCCCACCCACCTCTGTCCCACTCCACTTGACCAACTGGCAACAGCCTCAGCCACTGGACTGCATGAAGTGCTCTCAGTTCAGGCGCAGGCATTCTCCTAACCCACTCTGCAAGGCTGCACTGTTAGCTTGAACCATGAGGGATACCGGTCCAAACATTAATTAAGACATTGCAAGGGGGTGTGAGTGCCTCCACCAGTCACTGCACCATGACCACCTTTCACAAGGGGATGCTACAGCTTGCCCAGTTGGCCAATTGTTCTGCTGCCCCCTAAAACACACATTAATTTGCAATCTGTGTCCGAGGCATGAAAGGTTCTGGAGCATTTGGTGGCACATTCCTGCTTTTACTTTGCTTGAGTGGACAGAAAATCTTCAGAGGCCCAACTCCAAGCATGTCAATGGAGCTGCTGCTGAATGGTCTCAGCTGCGGAAGAATGCTCACTTTTGACAAGCTTTTCCAAGTGCGTGGCTGCTTCCCTCATCACCAACCGCTGCTCCCCCTATCCCCGCCTCCTGCCATGTGCTTGTGTACTTCCTTCAGTCTGTGCTGCCTGGGCCCACTCCCCATGGCCTCAGCCGCACTGGAGCCCTTGTCCCAGCACTGCACTGAAAGCCAGCCGGGAAAATGCGACTTGCCTGTGCCCCCATCCCCCCACCCTGAATGCCTCTTCCTTGATGTCCCATAGGCGATGCTCGCAAGTTGTCTGCACTCACCACAGAATTCCCCTTGAAGTTCAGCTCGCCAGGTGCACACCTTTTAAAGGCAGTCGGAAGCATGCCATTCTGAAGTAACACCGACATGGGTGGTAAGTTTGATATAGTGGGATGATTCCGGCCAAAGGGGACAATAATGAGATACAAATGCATTAAAATTAAGTTCCCAACGTTAGACAGCGAAAAACGCGGCGTGTCATTGATGAACGGAGCGGACAATCCCCAACTGGCTTCATGGTGGCATGAAACCAATTTTTGGCCTTCTCACCATATTGTCCGAGCGCACAATGGCACCCGCCGCTAACGGCACCACACGATTCCGCCCACTAACTCTGTTTCTCTCTCCACAGATGCTTCCAAACCTGCTGTTTTTCCAGAACTTTCTGTTTTTATTGCAATTTTATTTGCTTTTATCCAGTTGGTCAGACTGGTTTACAAAGTGCTGAAAAGTGTAGTCCCTGAAGCAAACCTGTAACATTGCTGGTTGGATTCATTCACTCATGGGATGTGGGCATCCCTGGCTAGGCAGAAGTTATTGCTCATCCTTAATTTCCCTTGAGAAGGTGGTGGTGAGCTGTCCCCTTGAACCGCTGCAATCCATGTGGTGTAGGTACACCCACAGTGCTGTTAGGGAGGTAGTTCCAGGATTTTGACCCACCAACAGTGAAGGAACAACAATATATTTCCAATCAGGATGGTGAGTGGCTTGGAGGGGAACTTCCAGGTAGTGGTGTTCCCATGTGTCCAGCTCAATATTCAGTCCCACTTCCACACCTGCACCACTTACATTATTGTCATACATAGTTGGAAATCCATGGCTTGATAGAAGGTTCCTGCCCAAATCCAGTCACTCATTATTCCAATTACCTTTTGTAACCTTCAGCACAACCACACTTAGGTTGTGAAGGATGTTGTAGTGGCCATTATGTATGTAAAGTATAATTCCTTACTCAGAGTTATGAGAATATGGAATTCTCTACCACATTTAGTGACTGAGGTGAATAACATCGAAGCATTTAAGGGGAAGCTAGCTAAGCACATGAGGAAGGAAGGAATAGCAGGATATGCTGTTAGGGTGAAATGAAGTAAAGTGGGAGGAGGCTTGGTATATAAACACCAGCATAGAGCTGTTGGGCCAAATGGTCTGTTTCATTTTAAAAACTTCTGCCTTATATGGTTGGCATATGAGGGAACAGACTTATATTGCTGGTCGATAAGTGTGTTCATCCTATTTAGATAGGACATAATTTGTGACAGAATTGGTATATGGGATGGTGTCACCAAGGGTTAACTGAACAATAGAATCATCCAGCCCAGAAAGTAGACATTGATCCATTATGCCTGTGCTGGCTGTTCGAAAAAGATATCAAATTATTGTCGCCACCCCCACCTCCCACTCCCAATGTGCTCTTTCTTTATGGCTGTTCAAATGTTTCCTATTCAAGTATGTGTCCAGTTATCTTTTGAAAGTTATTGTTGAATCTGCTCTGTCATCCTTTCAAGCAGTGCATTCCAAACCAATAGAAGAAATTATTCCTAAATCCTTAGACAATCATTTTGGGCAATCATTTTGGAAGTGATGGAAGCTGCATCATTTGAAATTCAACAACTTTAAACCAGAATTATTGTGTCACATTTATAATTGAAGAATGCAATGAAGAATATAATTTATAACAAGGCTAGGTTATATGAAAATAATTGAATCATTCGTACATTTGCATCGGCACATAAAAGAACAGCAGACTCAGGATAACTGTTTTCCTGCAAATGGTTCTCTTCAGCATTTCCAAATTGCAAATAGGTGAAAGCGTCCTGTTTTGTGACATGCTATTGCTATAAACAGATTTTGTTAACAGCAACAAAGTCCAATTCTGACAAGTCTGCAGTAATTATTTAATTCTTCTCCAGCAATTAATGTCACTTAAATATAAATATTAAAGCTGTGAAGAACACCATATCAGCACAAAATGGCTGAACACCAGCAGAGAAAATTCTGGTGTATCCATAAAGCATTGCAATTGTTGAGGCCAGTGAGTGACAAACCTTTCTTTGTGTCACTGATAGCAAGTTCTATATCACATTTTTAGCAAATTATTCTGATGCGCAAGTGTATTTCTAGGAATAGCCAACCTCCATATACTCTGTGTGCCTTGCATATTATTTCTTACTTTTTTGATTTTTCCTCTTATGCTAATAGCTTTTACCACTTAACTATCGTCTGTCTCCCTCATAAGTACTTCACAGGGTCATTCTATTTCTTCTCCTATTTCTGTGTTTGTTTTCTTTCCATATCTTTCCCTTGTTCTCTTCCTTCCTGAATACTGTTCATTGGTGATGCATTCCATTTTTGACTATGGCTCTGCACACTTGAAACAATGGCCATAATTTGCTGCCAAAATAACAATGGTCAGAATTTTACCAATCAGACAAATGGCCCAACATTGAAAGAAAATCCCTACAAAGAAATGCAGCCTGCTCCTGAGACTACCCAGCCAAAACAGAGGGCTGGTAGTTCAACAATCTCAGTCAGCAGCAGCACCAGGATAGGTGGGCCTTGCTGAGGCAGGCACAGACTCTACAGACTACAGAAAGTAGGCAAGAAAACATTTTTTTAAAAAGTACAGGGCTGAGCACTAGATGGAAAATCCCTCCAGGGATATCATTGGGGCTGCCTTCCCTGCCCGATGCCCCTTTTATGCTTTGAAAATCTTCCCCCATCAGTCGCTGGGAGGCCACCTCTATCGGCCAAATGCCGACTGTGCTGGCTCTTAGTGGGGTCTTTACATATTTAAATTTGGTGTCCCACCTCCTTAGGGTGGGTAGCCTGCCTGTTTCCTGTCCTACCTTCAGTAAAGTTCCCCAAAGGTGAGACATGGTCAGGGAGCCAACTCAACACAGCGCCCCACGATTTTACCAACCCACCTCCCCCCCCAACTCCTGCCTCCTGTGGCCCAGTAAAACTTCGCCCAATGTGGCTAATGTTGCCACTATTTATGTCCAAATGATACAGGTGAGGGGCTGAAGCCTACACATACATCATGAACGTAATAAATTTCATTTCAATAGGCAATGGCCCCAAACTTAGTGCATCTGAAGTGTCTGCACAGTTGCCTAGATAATCAACACCTTTATGAAATGGGACATGCATCAGAAACCTCTTCCCATATGGCAGGTCCTTCTTGAAGAATATTCATTGCTTTCAGCTTGCTGTGAATAGCTGCAGTATTTGCTTCTATCTATTTTCATGCACTTTTTTAGAAACCTCATCCACAGGGGAGATAAGGTTTCCAACAGCAAATAAAAATAAAATAAAAATTTTTAAATTAATTAATGACATGTCCCTGCTCATGTGACAGAGCCACATGAGGGCACATGTTTTATGAAATTTTTAACATCTTTATTTTTTATTTTGAAATCTGTTCATCTTTCTGAGGCAGTTCTGTGTCTCAGGGAGATTTTCAAACACGCACTCGCACACATGCACAAGTTTGCCCTCGCACTCCATCCCCTCCCCACCCCAACACAGGCAGCGCTGTGCGCTGCCACTCACATTTCATGCAGGGTGGGCCTTAATTGGCCCGCCAGCATGAAATCGTAGTCCGGCCCTGATCACTGGCTTCCCGACACCCACCCCACCCGCCCCCACTGAGCCCACTCAACGAGGAAAAATTCTGCCCTATGTTTAACTGCCCTGACTCCCCACTGACCCCCCCGCATTCCTCTCCTGACCCTCTTACCCCCCTTACCCTTCGGGCCCCCCCTCAACATCCCAACCCTCCAACTCCACCCCATCTCCTTAAACACCCCCCCCCCGACTTTCTGACTTTTCCGACCCTCCAATTCCCCCCCTGACCCAACCCGACCTGACCATGCTACCCTACCCACCAAGAAACAGAGCGCCAATCACGATCGGCCCCCGACCGCAAATTCACACTGGTTGGCCAATTAATGGCCAGCCAGAGTGAAATGCATGCTGAAAAGCTCAGCGCTGCTGGGGTGGGGGTGGGAAGAGGCCAGGCAATGACATGACCGCGGGCATGGGTGAGTGCTGTGAGAGAGCTCCCTGAAGGCAGACAGCTGCCTCAGGGAACTGCAGGCATTCAAATGATGAAATTAAGGTTTAAAAAGCAGCAAAAACATGTCCATGCATCACAATCAAGCACCTGAAAATATACCTCATAAAAATGCTGTCCACCGATATTTATTTTTATTTATTTCATAATGGAGATTTCATCCTGCCCTTGGATGAGTTTTCATAAAAAATATAAAGGCCTGGCCGATTTGCCCGTCCACCAACCGTAAGGTTGGATGAGCCACAAAAAATCAAAGACAATTGTGCAATCAATGGGCTTAATTGCCCTCTTAATTGTTGGTGGGCCTGCTTCCGACTTTTGCGCACACCCATCGAACGAAATATCGTACGAGTGCGCAATGACTTCGGGATGCCTGACTGACATCACCTCATGCAACTTTACACCCTATCAGGTTGGGTGCATGCCCGCCCATGAGATGTAAAATTCTGCCCACAGTGCCTAAACTACACTGGTCGCTGCAGCTCTGTGCCTGAGACAGGGCCACTGCAACCACTAGACAAATTAGGCAGTTGCTGAGACCAGCAAAATTTTTTTTAGGAGGGATGGGGTAGGCATCAAAAAACTGAATGATGGATTCATGGAACTGCAAGAGTAAATAGCAGACTTCAGCATTGGGAATAAAAGGTCTAGATCTACTGATACCCATCCACATATACTGACATACACATAGATTTCCATGTATCTACATTGCAGTTTTTCCCAAAATTTTATGTTATATTCCTTATTCTGTTTATGCAACAGTTTTACATGTTTGTACGTCTACATGACTATTCTAAACTGTGAACCAGTAACTAATCTCAAAGAACATAATTTAATCTAGCCCACTGTATCACAATGATTATTGATTCAGCAAATTGCACATAAAATCACCTAGTAACTGTTACAGGAACACACATTACATCATATGATCCATATTCAACATTATAAAGTGCATTTCTTCCATTAAAAGAGTAGAGTGATAGCAATGTGCAATCAGTATCAGAATACTCTCCTTTTTCACGTAAAATAAATTTGTAATTATAAATGCAGAACCTTTATTCATGCTAACGCACAAAAGTCATTTACAAAAGTTAATTGCGGGTGTGTCGGACTGGAGGGGCAAGGCTGAAGGTTGTCTAGGGTGCCTAATACTTTTGCACCTGCCCTGACCTGCACCACATTGTTGAAGCAGATTTGAGGTGCTTACTGGTGACGGTTGCTGCCATTTTGGCAGCATCAGCTGTTGGCGATAATACTTTCAATTGATGTATGAGAGGATAGTTAAGAATAATAACATTACAACTGAAAGTTTTCACTATCCTGTAACTGTTTCCTCAATGAAAATAATTTTGTAAGCCTTTTGTGGCTGCAAAACTCAGAAAGCATGAGTAACAACAGCAATAAGGATGTTTTGAATTACATCATAAAACTGATATAAAGGGAATTGTTTGACTACACAGATATTAATATTGCTTTATTTAAGTTGAAAATCTACTGCAAGTGTCAATCAGATGTGTCACAGCTGTTGATGCAATTATAATAAATTTCTCCATATGTCAAGGTGATGTAGTTAAACTCAGCTCTGGAGGTATTTATTATGTTTCTCTGCTGGCCACAACATCTCCTCTATATATACTGTCAAGGCTCATTTTTATGATTTAGGGTAACGTGAACCCATTAGTTGCTTTACTGTCTTTCATTTCCTCCTACCCATCCATTATTTTGCACTGGATATAATTTCACAGGAAAAGTATTTATATTTACTTACAAAACTGTCTTAAAATAGTTTTTTTTAATGGGTTTAGTTAATATTTTATATTGATTGTATATTTTCTTATTATTGTTTCTAAACAATTGGAAGTAATGAAAAATTCTAAAATTAATAAGTTAGAAAGTGTAGGGATGAAGGAGCTGGTCTTTCTTTTACGTATTCAATTGACATTAATACACTTCAACATAAATCTTCATACTTTGAGAGCTAAACCACCAGCACTGCAATTTTCTTATGTCATGTGAGGAGCACTTCATTTTGATGCTGTAGTAAAGCCAGAGATCTTTAACTTCCTCATTTTTCTGTCTAGTTAAAAGCACATTTTAGTTAATAACTGGGGCTGCTGTTTTGCAGATTTGCTTTTGAATGGTTTACAGCAAGGTTTCTTTGCTCTCTTTCATTTTTCCCCAAAAAGGTGAATGCTTATTTTGCCAAATCATACAAGCTGGCAAAAAGTGAAATGGTTCTCAAACCAACTAGTTCTGGAACATTGACCTGTTACATTGAGGCAGTCTTGACAGTTAGTCATGATTATCACTCCATCAAGCAAGTCAGATTGTGAGCGACATATTAACCCCAAGCTCATTAGTTTTGGGCAGCTTCGCTTTAAGGAATACAGAGGAAAACTATTGCAGAGAGAGCAGAGAAAGCTATCGCAAGTTCAAATATTGGCTAAATGGCCAAGAAAATGGACAAGAAATAATATTTATGGACTGGCAGAATGGGTTGAAAGAGTGGAAAGCAAGAAAATGCAGCATGAGTTCTCAAAATGGATCTGGGAGTGACTCTTGAACTAGGAAATGATCACATACCAGCAATAGAACGTCTGATCATGGGAGGGAGAGATCCTGTAGAAGCAGTCCAGAAGGACATTGGAGGGCAAGTAGAGGCTGTAACTTGACTAGATTATGCAATAAAACAAGGATCACAGAACAATCTGGAAACAATACCAGTAGTAGAAGCCCTCATGGCCAGGAGGTTTTGGCGGCTACACAAATTAGAAAATAAATTAATGAGAGGCAAAACAAAAAGATTTGCATAGTTGAAAGGAATTTGGTCACTACCCTGAAGTCCCAGACAGTGGACAGTCAGCCTTATCACACAGATGGGAAGAAAGTCCTCCCAGAAAGAACTTACAATGCAGAAGTGAGGCTAGTGGCTCAGAGCATGGCTTGGAGATTATGATTTTACAGTGGATTCTCCCACAGTGGGAAAGATAATTCTGAAAATGTTCTTAGCTCTGTTGGCCACATATTTGTGGGAATGTAGGTCGATCAATATAAAAGCTGCATTTTTCCAGGGAAAAGAATTTCAGAGAGAAGTGTTTTTGAAACTGCCTAAAGAGACAAGCGATGTAGAAGGGAAGCTGTAGAAATTAAACAAATGCATTTATTGGTTGAATGATACATCAGGGATATGGTATTTCTCGGTTAGATCTGTTTGCTACAAGTAGGCTGTACTCAGCTGAAAACAAATCCAGAAATATAACTAAACTACTGGTACCACAAAGGGAAACTCTCAGGCATCTTTATGGTGCATGACAATGATTTTCTGAGGACATTCTGTGGAATTTGAGAAGTTTGTTATACATAAGGTTAAAGGAAAATTTAAGATTAGAAGTCGGACTTCGGGGACCTATAAATATATAGGCATTAAGCAGAATAGGGCTGGAATAACCTTGAATCATCAATCTTATCCAGAAACTGTGAATTGTATCCTGATAACTTGTGCTAGTTCATCACAGAAAGTTAATGTTACATCTAAAGAAGAAACAGAGCAATTAAGAAACTTGATTGGGCAGTTGAATTAGCTACGCATACAGACAAGACCAGACGCTGGTTTTGATGTATTAAGACTAAGTACTATGATGGAACATGCTACAGTCAAGGATGTTTTAAGAGCAAATAAACCATTTAAAAATTAAAAAACAAAGAAATGCATAGTCAATTTTCCTACCTTGGGGATCTGAAGGACATGAAATTAATCATTTTTAGTGATGGTTCTTATGCCAATCTTCCGGATGGTGTGACAACCTTTGACCAGTAAGCTGTACAGTAAGGAAAACATTTTTTTATTAGTTATTCTTTCATGAGATGTGGGTATTGCTGGCTAGGCCAGAATTTATTACACATCACTAATTGCCCTTCAAAAGGTGGTAGTGGGCCGCATGCTTGAACTGTTGCAGTCTATGTGGTATAGGTACACCCACAGTTCTGTTAGGAAGGGAGTTCCAGGATTGTGACCCAGTGACAGTGAAACAGCAGCAATATAGTTCCAACTTAGGAGGTGTGTGGCTTGGAGGGAAATTTTCAAGTGATCGTATTTCGATGCATCTGTTGCCTTTTTCCTTCTTTGTAGTAGAAGTTGTTGGTTTGGAAGGTGCCATTGAAGGAACCTTGGTAAGTTGCTGCAGTGCATCTTGTAAATGGCACACATTGCTGCTGCTGTGAGTTGGCAGTGGAGGAAGTGAATGTTTGTGGATGTGGGGCAGGATTTACATATGGCGGGTAGGTTCAGCAAGTGTGGGCGGGGGTGGGCGCGGACCTGATCACCGCCCATGATCGGCTTCACACTGCCATTTTACATTGGTGGGCCAATTAAAGCTCAGCACTACCTGTGCGAGCAGGGGGAGGAGGGACAGTCGGGGCCAGCGCGAAAGAGTGCAGCAATCTCCCTTAGGCATGGAGCTGCCTCAAGGAGATTGGATGGATATTAAAATAATTGAGTAAATGATTTAAAAATTTATGTAAGCATGTCCCCTCATGTGACTGTTTCTCTCCCAGACCTTCTGATTATTTCCAGCATTTTCTGTTTTCATTTCAGATTTCCAGCATCCACAGTATTTTGCTTTTATCCATCTTGATGAACTGGCAAGTAATTAACCAATAAATAAAGTGACATTTTATTTCACTTGATCTGCAATAATTTATTGAGTTAACATCAGGAATCACCATAGACTCAAAATATAAAGGAAAGTAAGCTTTACGCCTTCAGTAAATAGTTTTTTTTAATTTATTCACAGGACGTGGGCTTCACTGGCTGGGTCAGCATTTATTACCCATCCCTGGTTGCCCTTGGGAAGGTGGTGGTGAGCTGCCTTCTTGAACCGCTGCAGTCCATGTGGTAATTGGCTATATTTATCTTTAAAAAGAGATGTTCATTTTGGGGACTAACAGATTTTATGTTATGTAATAACATTAAGTCATAGTTTACCTACTTCCATTTTTTTCATACTGGAAAGTAAAGGTAACTGCCCTCTCTCTCACTGTTTCACATTTCAACTTATTGGAACACACTTGCCAGTGAGAAGCAAAAGTTGAAGGGTTAATCTCTGCCGCTCCCTCAGCTTTGTGTGTCAAGGATTGATTCATCAAGCTACTAACTAAATCTGCTTTGAATGTAGTTCCTCTTCCACATACCTCACTAAACTGTCCCTTCTCTATTGTTTCTGACTTTAATTTAGGTTCTTTTAGAGGTTATTATTAAGTTTCACCAATTTTTTCTTTGCTGTTAAGGTGCCCAAAGTACCTTTGAAAGAGAGACCCCCACCACCACCTCCTCCATCCCCCTCTCCCCAACTTACCCCTCAGGAAGACCAATGTCAAACCTGACAGGGTTTGCTGGGTGACCTTCAAGAGACATGGGAAATCTGCGCAAGTTTGGGACAATCCTTGAGCCACCACTAAATCCTGGCGGGATCAGGGACAATGACCTTTAATGGGCTTAATAATGAGCCTAATTAGCCAGAAAACAGTTCCTCGCATTGGCCCATTTCCCAGCACTGACTTAATGGGGGTCAGTTTTCTCACCAACAGGAATGAGAAAAGCAGAGGATTACGTAAAACAACCCAGATGTAGCATAAAAACACAACTTTGGTTGAATATGTGAATAAAGACAGGAATTGTTTTTCCTCAATCAGTACTGGTAATCCAGTTTGTTGCTGGTTTTACTTTGGAACTTAGTAGACCATTCAGCCCCTCAGGCCTGCTTAAGTATTCCATTAGGTTATGGTTGATCTACATCTCAATTTCATTTTCCTGCCTTTGCTCCATTTTCCTTGATTCAGCTACCTAACAAAATCTATCTCCCTCAGTCTTCAAAACTCTAATTGTCCCAACAACCATAGCCTTTTGGGGAGACAATTTCAAACATTATCTTTTCTGTGAAAAACATTTGCTGGTTTTACTCCTGAATGGCCTCGCTCCAATTTTAAGATTGTAGTGCTTTATTCTTGATTAAACACCAGAGGAATTAGTTTTGCCATATCTACCTCATCAAATTACTTTAATATTTTCAGCATTTTGATTAGATCACCCCTCAATCTCCTATACTCAAGAGAATATAAGCCATTGTGAATCAATTCCTGAGAACTAATAATTATGGACTGACATCGCTCAATCACTGTGATTGTATTGATTTGCAGGGCTGAATTTTACAGATCATGGCAGATCACGGAGACAGGAGCGGGTATGCAGTGTGCCCGCTCCTGACCTGCTCTGTGTTCCCACTGCAATTAAGCATCGACCAGCTAGTTAGCAGCTGACCAGTAGGACTGCTGCTAAATTGATGTCCTAGGGTGGGACGTGAACCAGAAGGAGGTTCCAGCGCTAGGTCTGAGGAGCTCCAGCAGCTCAGAGGAAAGGCAGGGAAGGAGATTGGGGAGCTTGAGTAGCTTGGGCAGTACATTTGGCTTAGGTCTAGTAACTCCTAGCAGCTGCCATTCCTGCCATCCCCGGAAAAGAAAGGCAGAGATAACAACTTCTCCAGGGCATCCCCAACAAGTCAGAGTGACCCACTCCCATAGCATCTGCCAGGAGCAGTGGAGGAGGCAAAATGCCAAGCTGCCCCACGGTTTGATGATAACTCCCTGGGTGTCCTCCTTCAGGCTATGACTGATCAGCAGGAGGTTCTCATACGGCAAGATGGGAAGAAGAGACCTCCCCACCAGACCAAGCAAGCCTAGGTGGAGGTAACAAAAGAAGTCAGTAGCCATTCAGAGAGCCTGGCTAAAGTGCCACAAGGGGCTGAATGATCTACTCTGTTCTGCAAGAGGGACTGATAAACCCAACACTTGATGAGAGCGCACACCTATGGGAGGGCATGCGGGTAATATGTATGGGAAGTGGGTGTCATGTAAATGGCATGTAGCCAGAATGCATATTCAAGGAGCCTTGGCAGCCTGCCTGGGGTGAGAAAGGTAAGCTGGAATGCAAAGAACACTGCCACCTGGAGGAGTGAGGTATTGTAGATTGAGGAGGAGGATATTCTGAAGCTGGTCAATCACCAGGAGTGCAGACTCATTGGCGCAAAGAGGCTGGTTTTTGTGGTGGGTGGGTGAGAATCCAAGGGACCATTGCTTAGTTTGTGAAGAGGGTGGTGGAAGTGGAAGGGATGAGTGTGCATCATGTGCCTGGGAGGGCATCATTCTGTGTCATGGGTTACATGGCAAAGGTGTCTGTCCAAGATGCAGTGATCTCATTTCCAACTTCATCTGCAGCATTGAATGATGCTCATCTTTCTGTTTTCTCCAACAAGTCAGTCATTAGCCCCAACAGCTACCATCCCTGAAGGATAGGTGTTAACTTCTGAGGAAAAGGAGACGACTTTAGAGGATGCACCATCCCATTCTTGGTCCACCCTTCCTCCAACTCAGAGACTAGCACGTTGGTGGGTATGAGTGCATCAGCCAAGTTGGCAGCACAAACTGGTTTAAGAACCACATAAGCACCGGACCAGCTGTCAAAAGTGGTGACAGTCCTGGTCCCTGACAATGTTAGGAGTCTGCGAATGCTGAGCCCCAGGCTGATGATGAGCCTCGGGAGTGTCTATGAGATGCTGTACATTGAGCAGGAGGTGCATAAAAATCTAGCGGAGATTCCAGAGGTTCCGCGCGCCCTGGTTTAGACAGTGGAGGAGTCCATCCAGGCCATGAGCATTGTGATTTCCTTCTTGTCCCTGTGTATGGCTTCCTTCATTGAGAGATTGGTGATTCTAATAGACAGCCAGAGCCAACAGTTCAGTAAGGGGATGCTGGGTATGAGTGCAAGCCTACATTCCATTGCACTGTCACTGAGCTCAAGCAGGTAGAGCCAATGAGAGGGTGAAACAAAACACCTGGTCCTTATTCTTCTCCAGCAAACAGGGTTTTACAAGTGGACCTTACGACAGTGATGAGCAATATCTATATGGGGGCTCCATTCAGGGTGTTTCTGATGGTGACAGCAGCTCCTTCGTCCCTCTGCTGCGGCGACAGAGGAGGCTCCTGTCACTGTGCAGGAGACCCTCACCATGCCAGAGCCCTGAGGGACTCAGGCAAGCAGAGGACACCTGCCAAGGTCATCCCAGGCAAAAGGGCATGAAGGTCAGCACCTTCTCCAGCACTGCTGGCAGCAAAGGGGAAGCATTGCACAGCATATGTAATAGAATTTAAAAATCACAATGGGCACACAGGGATCATCACAGGTATTCACTTATGTTGGTTTTCTGTATGAGACAGTCTTGTGCATCTATATTAAATGCTTGTGATCATATATGTAGGTGTTGTTGTTTTGAGGGAACTCATGGTTAGATAATGGTATAAAGGGCAGAACGTTCATGGCTACTTGACGTATTGAGGCAGCATGACTCCACAGAGACACCTTTGCTGATACAGTATGCAATGCTGAGCTTGGGGATGTTGCCTTAGAATGGTCATATAAAGTCAGAGAGCAGGAGATCGCGGAGCACTGATGTTGGTGTTGAAAGGCCTCCACACCCTCAGGAGAAGCATCTCAGTATTAGAGACCCCCAAGACTGGCCTTCAGGCGGAATGGCAAGCTGGTTTGATCTTCTGCTTCTTCATTTGATTCTTCATCTGAGGATGTCTGCCAGTCCACTAGATCCTCTTACGCCCTGTCCTCCTCCCTCTAGAATACCAGGTTGCGAAGGGCTCAGCAGACTACAGTAGTCAGGAGACCTATGCTTATTGCAGTGCACCACCAACTCAATGCAGGCATCAGAATCTCATTTTGAGCAGAGTGATGATCTAGTGGATGCATGGCTAATGTTGTATCAGTGCTCAGCCTCCGTATGCAAATTCCTTCCCAGGGTCAGAAATCAACTCTTTAGCCAATTCCTTTGTCACCAATTATTCATCTCTACAATTATGGTGCTGTTGCAAATACTTGTAGCACCTGGGAACGTGTGAGGATAGAGGTATTGTGGCTATACCCAGCGTACTGTGCATAAACCTGCATGACTGTCTGACGACGTTCACATCCAAGTTGTACATTCAAGAAATGAAGCTTCTTCAGGTTCACCACTGCCTCTGGCTCACCCACAGGAGCTTTTAGTGGCCACATGTGCAGCCTATGACTGTCTGCACTTCAGGGAATCTGACTATGTAACCAAAACATCTAGCACTCTCAGCCTGACCCACATCATCAGTGGCACAGTTAATGAAGTTGCCCACTACCCTGAAAAATGCATCAGTGACCACCTTGATGCAGTTATGTGATGATGCCTGCGAGATGCTGCATAGATCCCCAGTTGCTCCCTGAATGGAGGCATAAAATGTCAAAGCTGCTATCAACTTGAGAGCCACGAGCATTAGATGGCCACCAGCACAATTGGAACTTATCTCCCCTGCCAGCAATAGTCAAGTTCTGTGCTACCAAGCCACTTTTAATATAATGCTGTACATATTCATAATAATGGAAGAAATCCTTCTGTTGAACTCCTCAAAAGGAAAATTGTAATAGTTCATAATTAATGTACTAGGTTACTCTTTTAGAGAGAACCTTTATAAATCACTGCTTCTTTAATTGTATTTCTTACCATTGCATGACTGTCGATCTTTACTACATGGCCAGAAATTTCCCCCCATCAGGGGGGTTGGGCAGGAGTGGGCAGGAGCAAGGGTGGACACAAACCCAATCAGCGCCTCCAATCGGGTCCGCGCTGCCATTTTACGTGGGTGGGCCAACTGAGGTGTGTGCCTGGACGTGCTGAGTGTACCCTGTGCGGGCAGGGGTGGGATTCTCTGAGTGATTCCCCGCATGCGCACGAAACAGCACAGTGATCTCCATGGGGCACGGAGGTGCCTCAGGGAGATTTATTTCAATTTTAAACTTTTAAGTAAAGGATTTTTAAACTTTTGAAACAGGTCCCTTCATGTGACACTCTCACATGAGCTGGGACATGTTAATGAAATTTTGGAAAAGATTTTACTGAATTTTTTAAACGCTTCATGAAACCTCATCCCGCCTGTGGATGAGGTTCCATGAAATAAGCGAAGGTCACCTTAAGGTGAAATGTTTTGAAAGTCTGAAATATGGAATGCTTCACGAACTTGTGTGTCATCCTTGTGCAGGGGCCATGCTAACCTTCTCTGTATTGTTCCAATTTTAGTATATGTGCTGCCGAAGCGAGCACAAAGGCCACCTTAAGGTTGGACAGGCAACTCAATTGTTTTAATTAGTTTTTAAACAGGCCTTAATAGGCCTTTATTACCTAGAAAAACTCAGGTCTGGCAGCATTGGTGGAGAAAAGAGTTGACGTTTCGAGTCCTCATGACCCTTGTGTTCTGTTGAAGGGTCATGAGGACTCGAAACGTCAACTCTTTTCTTCTCCGTCGATGCTGCCAGACCTGCTGAGTTTTTCCAGGTAATTCTGTTTTTGTTTTGGATTTCTAGCATCCGCAGTTTTTTGTTTTTATATCTTAATAGGCCTTTGATAGTTCAGCGGGCACACAGCTGACTTGGCTGCACACCTGCCAAACTGAAAATCTAAATGACGCGCGAAGACATCAGGACGCCCGCCTCACGTCACCGCGTGTCATTTTGCACGTCTGACCCCCCCGCTCACTGACGGGAAAATGCTACCCCATGTCTTGGACCAGGATATTGCCATCGGCGTGCTGGGGCATGGCCGACAAGCAAAATGATGACATTGGGCGTGCATCCTGACGTCATTGTGCATCATTTAGATATTTAGTTCGGTGAGCGTGTGCCGGAGGCGACTGCATGCCCGAACTGTCAACAGCCTATTAAGGCCGCTAAAAAACCAATTAAACTTGTTAGCAATGCTGCCCATCCAACCTTAAGGTTGGAGGGCAGGAGAAGAGCCCAAGTGGCCTTGTGCTTTTCAGGAAACCTCATCCATGGGCGGGATGAGGTTTCCTGAAGGTTTTATAAAATAATTAATTAAATTTTGCACAATTGGCAAACATGTCCCAGCTCATGTGACACTGTCACATGTTAGGACGTTTAAATAATTTTCTTCCTCTTTTATTAAAATGGTTTACTGCGCAAAAGAGCACAGAGCCTCCCTGCCCACACAGATAACACTGAGTGCTACCGGACACGGGTCACATTGGGCGGGCTTTAATTGGCCCACCCGCATAAAATGGCACGTAGCTGATCTCAGGCGGTGATCAGGTCTGCACCTGCCCCGCCCAACATAGGTAAGATGCAGCACTTTGGAAGTTTCAAATTGACTCAAAGGAGTCAATTAACATCATTGCACATGCTTTATCAGCCTCAACAATAACAATAGCAGGGTAGAGGTCCATGCCCATTCTTTGCTGATGTTTGGGCCACTACAAAATAGTTTTTTAAGGGCAAGTTCAGGTATTCAATTCTTGGGCTTGCTGTCGAACTCTTCTGATGTATACTAATATCTTCTAGATAGCACTGGAAGAGGGATATCAGCCCTGATTCATGAATGCCTGATTCATTTGAATACTGGGTGCTTTTCCATGCCTATGCTTTCACTGGCACTGCATGATAGAATCCACTCACTGCAGGAGCCATTATTTACAGGAAATGCTGATTTGTGAGTGCACATATAAACAGTTTGGACTGAATTGGATAATTTCTGATCCGCACGACTTATGTGGTCAGAACATTTTTATAAAGAAGGCGAGCTCTTAGTACATGAGTGCCCAGAGAGGAGAAAAGGTTTGTGTCAGGAGCCCTTAAAGTTAAGTGGCTGTATATGGAGGAAAAAATTGTGTTAACCTTCAAAAAGGCTAAATATTTTAATGCCTTCCAAAGTGCTCTTTGCAGCAAAGAATTGGCTGACGCAATAAATACGGAGGCAGAAAAATTAAGTATGTGGGACAGTGATGGATCGATGCAGCTCCAAAATCCTTTGTTTGCTGGCTGGCAAAGTGGCAATTGTGCTGTTGTAAAGGTATTTGTAAATTTTGTAAATTCTGTTTTGCAATTTCAGAGCAACCATTCTAGAACACAACAGGCAACATTCCAGGCCCAATGTTGTGCACTGACTTCAAGACCCGAGAACAGATACAAAAGAAGATGGCACATGTCAAGAAAACACTGATGACCAGTAGCACGTTTATAGCTGGCCTTACCATAATCTTACAGCTTTTTCATTGTTAATTGTTTTTCACTTTAGAGCACACGTAACTGTAAATTACATGGCACAGTCACTTTCAAATGGCTTCAGAGATAAAAGTGTTACATCGTAGTTGAATGAAGCATAGTCGTTTAATAATACTCAGGATAGGCTGCTGTTTCAATACGTTTTCCATTATGCATATGCTCCTTCAAATGTGAATTTGTGTTAAAAGTAGGTCATATCTGACTATGCTATTTGATGTCTTTTTTGACCAGGTTGCTGCCACTTTTAATAGGAGATAATTGTTTATATGGACTTTTTAAATGCATTTAAAATGGCTCTGCACCAGCAATTATCAAAAATGAAATACATAGAATTAGCATTGTGTTGGTAATTGGTTGGAACGGTAGGTACAAAAGAAATATTTTCTGATTGACAAAATAAAACATACGGTATTGGGGATCTCTACTGGGACCTCAGCTTTTTGATCAATTTACGATCTGAATTAAGAAATAGAGAGTTATACATCCAAGGTTGCATATGATTAACTAACTGGGATATAAGCAACATATTAAGATGCAGTCCAAACAGCCCTGGAGTATTGCTTTGAAGGGAACTGACAAGAGATCAGCACCATTGTACCAAGTAGTAGTTGAAATATTTCTACCCATTTAGTCCCATAAAATTCCTCCACAGAAATTCCTCAGGCTATGATGAAACAACCTCCAATGGCCTAGGTTAGGTTACTCAATACCTGATGCAATTAGACCTAGCGTACATAGCACATTCTCTGTCCATTTGCACATTAAAATGGCAATCCATGTCTTAGAACTAGCACAGGCCATTGACCTGCATATTAAACAGACGCCTGCCTTCTTTCTGGATAACTTATCAATAGTGCTCTATATCCTCAGAGAACAGAAGTTGGCCTTACAGCTTTGCCTGCTGTAAGTTTACTTGCCAAAGACAAGTAGTGGACAGCTGTCTTGGAATATTCCACAGTTCAGAGCACCACACTCATGCATTGTGAATCTGTTAGGGGAGTAAATAGTGGAAAATATAAATGAAAATGCCAAAATGTTATAAAACTACAGCTGGTCTTCAAGAAATGTATTTCCAAAACATTGCATTTAATTTCATGAAAAATCATTGGGCTTGATTAAGCTAAATAGATGAGATTAAAATTTTGAATTTCTAATGTGCATCTGGTAGAATTCTTCTTGGATCATTGTGTTAACAAATAAGTGATTTAACAATGACTCATTTTTAATCAATAGATAATTTGCTTACAACCAAAAATTGCCATCATGCAAAGAGAGTAATGATCAGTTCAAGACAAGATGAAATAACAGAAGTCTAAAGTTTTATCCTTGCAAAAATATTATTTTATGAACACAGTAAAAACTGGATCTGTAAGCTAAGTAGTCACATTTGAAGCTTAAAGCAAACTACTCTCTTTCTGTCATACGCCAGTAAATTAATTGACATTTAAGAGAAAGGTCAGGGTGTGTGGAATCAGGGATCAGGCAATAGCACAGATTTAAATTTGGCTACAAAATGGAAAAAGGACATTGGGAATTAAGGAAATTTTCCCAGAATACTTGAAATTGGGAAGTGGAGTCCCACAGAGATCCATGTTGCAATTGCTGTTGTTCATATACATATATATATATAAATAAAAAACTAATTTGTACTCAGAAATTGAAGGAATGTTGCCAAAGTAACAAATGATAGCAAACAAGGGGGTAGTGGAGGGGACAGGGCATGGTTATAGCTAAATATTCATAGGATCTTTGTTAAACCACATGGGTGCAGTTTCAATCCCTATACTGGAACAAGGTTATTAAAGCACTAGGAAATGTACTGAAAAGATTTACAAACATGTTACCAGAAATGAGAGGATGCAATCATCAGCAAAGATTGAACAGACTAGGTATCATTTCTCTGGGAAAGAGAAGACTAAGAGTGGGTCTATTGGAAGTCTTTAGAATTATAAAGGGCTTAGACAAAATGGATGTGCAAAAATTATTTCAGCTTTTGAGTGAATCCAGGACAAGGGGCTAAATCAAGGGGTTTGAAGGAGTAAAGAAAGAGAAACTGTTTCCAATTAGCAGAAGGGTTGTTAATTAGAGAACACAGATTTAAGATAAATGTCAAAAGAACCTGAGATGACATGAGAAAAAAAGAATATGCAGCAAGTTATGAGGATCTGGAATGCATTTTTTGATAGGGTGGTGGAAGCAGGTTCACAGTAACTTTCAAAAGGAGCTTGAATAGTTCCTTTAAAATGAAGGTTTTGCAGGGCTATGGGGAAAAGCAAAGGAGTGGACTAATTGACTAACTCTTTGAAAGAGCTGGCATATGAAAGATGGGCCGAGTGGCCTCTTCCTGTGCTGCATCATTCTATGATTGTGTAGTTTACAATGGAGGTCTAGTGGATAGGAAAAAATGTTACCAAGATAAAAACGGATCTTCATTGTTGATCAATTGTTCTCAGCGGGATAATCTTTGTGTAACTGATTGTTAATATAAATGAAGTCATGGTTTTCAATGGTATGAAAAGAGAAGACATGGTTCTGTGAAACAATTTGGAATGTTTTACCACCTTAAAACTGCTATACAAATGCAAGTTGCTGTTATTTCAAAATCAAACCACTGAAACGACATTAAAATATCAATAATCTGCAGCACCTCATTTTTTAAAGAAAAACATGGGGACAAAAGAAAATTATTAAGCTTTCAGCATTTTTCAAAAGCCAGTAAGCTTGACCTTTAACTCTCCATTCAGCTTTCTGGAAACCTAGCAAATGCATGAATTTCTTATCTGTAAGAGAATTTAATTACACAATTGTTTCCCTTTTTCCATCAGAGCTGCTTAGTTGCCAAGCAATCATAAATGTGTGATTGCTAATATAATTGCTAGCAGCCTGTCAGTCCAGGAATTGAGCACACAAAAGTATGGTAAAATAACATTCTTTGTTGAAGACTACATTAAAATAAACAAACAATCAATAATAACCTAATCATGTGCATTCCAGTCAGAGTAGCCAAAGGAACATATAGAAACTGAAGGCAGCTGTAATACCTGTAACACACTTCAGCTGATAGATCTGATGCAGACTTGAATAATCAGCCACATTCCCCTCTCCAGTTGCTTCCACTGTTGACTTCCAGCAGATTCAACAAGCAGTTTTTTGGACTCTCAACTACTGTGCTATCCACAATACAACTCCCACAGGCCCTTAGAAAGGTACTGATAAACAAAGTTCCTTCTCCTCTCTTTAATCTGCTGCAGCTTTAGTTGTTAGCCAGACACAGGCAAACAGTTTAATTTAGTTATTCAATACCTTTTGGGGTCTGTTTATTTAAAACTATTTTCAGTTCTGCTGGTATTATACAAATTTCACAAAAATAATTGAATTTTTACTTAAAATCTCCCCCAGCTTATATTGTTACCTCATATAGGTGAGCACTGGAAAACCAAAGTAAGAACTAAAAACAACCAAAATAGATCTTATGGCAGAAAGAGAAATCTGCAGCTGGGTTGCCTTATGGTTTTGAAGTTGGAAAAAATTCCATCAAGAACAATTTTTTAAGATGAAAAAAATTGAAGGAGACAACCTTAGGAGCTGTGTGTCACTTTCTTAGAACACTGAATTCAATATACAGCTCTCTCATCCAGCTATGAAGTATCCATGTAATAGGGTGCTTCAGTCCAGCAATGCTTTCACACAATTAAGCATAAAATTTACTTAAAGCATTAGGCAGAGGAAAGAGAAAAAGAGGACCAAATAGTTGTCAAGAGGACAAAGCAGAGGACAGGTTGAGCAATAGGACTCCTGTAACTTAGTGTGGATGATGAACAGCCCGAATATAGAAGAAACACCTGAATAGTTTGCTTTCTCATGTTCCTTTCTAATTCTGGACCAGCATGTTGCAGACTTGAAACATACACAATTACTATGAAATCACACACACACGTGGAAGTGAAGCTGAGCCTATAATGATCATAGGCAACATTATATTTTCCACTACCAATTTATAGTTTTGCACAGGCATCTGCATGGATTTTGGGGAACATATTTTCGAGCATTGTATTGCTCATAACTAGGAAGGAAAGTGTGTAAAATTTGTTCAGCTTAGTACAGTCAGGAAACTGGGTATTTTTTTTCCCTAGCTGTTCTAATTTTATTCTCAAATGCACATTAAAAGCCAGTTGCATGAAACTGCCATTAATAAAATGCTACTATGCAAAAACATAATCTACATTCTCTCTACAGGATTGTTAGTTGTCCATCTGATATAAAAATAATCTTTATTCACAATATTCATCCTTCCTTGATTTCTTTTTAAATGTTTCTCATCTCCTAATCGGAATAATGTGTTGAAAGCAAGATGCTCCCTTCCTGCAATGATTTCTCTTTATGTCAGAGCAACTGTTCCTTTAACCAATTCTCATTTGCAGATTTTCTTTCATTTTCCAATTTCTTGTCCTTTTCTCTAAATTCATGTGATTGCAGCTCTGCAGTGACATTGCTGGGCAGTCAAAGGACTGCAGCAAAAGAGACTTTTGAATTGTTTTTCCACTTCCTCCGTAGCTGTTTGAATGACAAGGCCATGGTTCAGTTGTTAAGTTACACAATGTATATTTTGAGCTCATTGCAAAAAAATTAACATACTGCATGAATCGCTAAAGCGAATGATTGTATCCTTTTCAGACTAGAAAACAATTGGACGGGGATGGGAGGGGGTGGTGTGGGTGGGCACAGGTCCTATTTCTTTCCTTGACACTTTGGACTAAAAAATCAAGATACATTTACAGGCGTGTGTTTCGCGATTCGTGATCTGCCCACACTTTTCTCATTGAGGCAGGCAGCACATAAACTTTATGCTGCCTCCTCATTTCAATGATTGCTGGTTTAGAGGATCCTATTCAAGCTGTGTGGTTTTGAGGCTGTGGATATCTACTGTCTCCAGGATTTCCCCAGTGCTGGTTTCTTTGATGTGACCTTCAAGCATGTGGCAGCTTGGGTCAAACTCCTGAAGGTGTTTGAGGAAAAGAAAGACCTGCCAGAAATGAAGATCCTGACGGCGGAGCCGCTCTTTGTTCTACCGTTGCATCGTGAACGGGTTGCGACGGAGCATCTGTACAACCCCTACGTCCCTGTTGCTGACGTGCTCACCTTCCTTACCAGGTATTTCAATAAGGTTGGGAGCTGCACTGAAGTTAAAGATAATTTGGGGATCTGGACATGTAAACGCCAGGTTAAGATAACGCTCAAGACCGACGGTAAGGGAGCCGTTTTCCACCCCCCTTCCAGATTCGCTATCGGGGGAAACCGTGGTTACCTTGTCTACGCTGGGCAACCCAAACTTTGTCGCTCGTGCGGCAAGTCTGGTCATGTGGCGGCAAATTGCAGTGCTGTCCTCTGCAAGAACTGCAAAAAGGAAGGGCACCAGACAAAAGATTGTAAACAGGCTAAGTGCTGCAACCTGTGTGGCGAGGCAAGTCACCTCTACAAGACCTGCCCCAAACATTGCCATACTTATGCACAGGCAGCTAAAGACAACGAGGGGGAAGCAGAAGAAATGCCTCGTGTCACACCAACCACCAAGGCCCCCAGGGAAAACATCGGGACAAAGGAGGACAGAGAGAGAGAGAAAAGGTGGAGGAAAAAATTGAGGCAGCAGACAGCCAATCAACAGCACTGCCCCCGGAACCACCCACTCCTCAGGAGAGCGAATCAACGGAGGAGGAGGAGGCAGCAGTGGGAAAGCAGCAGGGGGAGTGGCAGCTGGTGAAGAGAGCCAAAAGGAAGAAGGGGCTAAAAAGAAACCAAGCCACTTCCCAGACAAGAGTCAAGAGGCGTCTCCTATCCGACACGGATAACAAGAGCAGCAGCTCTTCGGATGAAGAAGTGCCAGGGCGGCGCCAACAGAAGAAGCGGCAAAACGCTAGGGAGTCGGAGGATGAGTCACCCAAGCTCCAGAACATTGGAGATAATGAGGAGAGCAGCTCACCCCAACTTGGCTCACAACCCAAAGAGGCCAGTGCACCACAACCCCAGGAATCTGGGAGCAGTGAGGCGCTCAGCGCACCCCAGCTCCGGGAAGCCGGGAGCAGCAACGCCCCAGAGGGGGAGAGGATTGGAGAACCTTCTCCAACAGAGGACATTTCAAACCCCGCTCTCTGCACGGACCCCCAGATGCCACCCGAGCAGAACATCTCCAATGGGGAGGTTCAGGACGCTTTCCTCAGCCCATCTCAAGTGAAGCAATTTGAGCACACCACGGGCATGAAGGAGCAGACCAAAGGTCTGGAACTCTCAGAGACAACAGGTTTGGTAAGCGACTAACTGCTTTAAAATAGGTGTAAAGATTGTATCCATAAATGTGCGTAGCATTAAATCTACTACGCGATGTGCTGCGACCTTGGACTACCTTGCCAAGGTCAAAGCTGACCTGCTGTTTCTACAGGAGTGTGCGATACCGCACCTCAGCTCCTACAGGCAATGGTCACGATGGTGGTCCCATGGGCCATCGATCTGGTCGGGAGGAAACGACTCTTGTTCCTCCGGCCTGGGGATTCTGCTGCGGGGAGGCAGCTTCACCGTCTCCCAGGTTAAGGAGGTGGTGGGCGGGCGCCTCCTCGTAGCAGACGTAATGTATAAGAATGCTCCACTCCGTTTAATTAACGTCTATGCCCCGTCACAAGGGGCTGAGCGGCTGGAGGTTTTTCAGCAGCTCCCACTGCTGCTGGCAACCTCCAGGCCGGTCATTCTGGGCGGTGACTTCAACTGCATCATCGAGACGGCTGGACGATCCGGCAGGGCCGACAGCAGATTGGACGCTACATCCAGATCCCTGATGGAAACAGTAAAGGATGCCAAGCTGCACGACGTCTTCAGCAACCCTGCAGATGGAGCGCAGCGTAGATACACCTGGTCGCGGCCTGACGGGTCCGTCTGTTCCAGGATAGATTTCCTGTTTGAGTCCCGTGCATTTGCAGTCAGATCCACCGACGTCAAGCCGGAGTTCTTCTCTGACCACTGCCTCCTACTGGCTGACTGTCACTTAGAGAAGGACCAGAGGGTTGGCAGGGGGGCATGGAAGCTAAACGTGCAACTGCTGACCCCAGAGAACATTGAGGAGCTCAAGAGGGATTACAAAGGTTGGAAAACCATGAAACCCCTCTTTGAGTCCCTGACACACTGGTGGGAAGCGATCAAGGGAAACATCAAGAGGTTTTTCGTCCTCAAAGGCACCCAGAAAGCTAGAAAAGGAACAGATGGAAATAACCCGACTCCAGAAAAACATGCAGAATCTGCTCTGGCTGCAGTCGATGGGGGTCGATATCAAGGATGATCTCCAAGAGGTGAAAAGCCAGCAAGCCTCGCTCTTTGCCTCGGAGGCCTCCAAGATCATCTTCCGTTCCAGAGTCCGCTCCGTGGAGCAGGATGAGACGTGCTCACGTTTCTTCTTCCAAAAGGTACACAGAGAGAGCTCTGTGATCAGCAGCCTGAAGGAAGAAGACGGCTCAGTTAAGTCATTGCAATCTGACATTTTGAGGATTAGCAAATCCTTCTATGCCGGATTGTATGACGTGAAGCCCACAGACAGCATGGCCTCCCAGTCCTTCCTGTCCTCTATCACGGAGGTCTTAGATGACAGTACATGGGAGAGTCTGGACAAAGCGCTAACTCCTGACGAACTGACGGAGGCCCTTGAGTCCTTCGAGAAGAGCAAAACTCCCGGAAGCGACGGCTTGCCGGCGGAGTTGTATTCGGCTCTGTGGGACTGGATCGGCCCAGACCTGCTAGAAGTGTATGAGAGTATGCTCCTGGCCGGCAGTATGTCAGAATCCATGAGGAAAGGCATTATCACCCTCATCTACAAGCACAAGGGGGAAAGGGAGGAAATTAGAAATTGGCGACCCATTTCACTGTTGAATGTGGACTATAAAATTCTGTCCAAGGTCATTGCCAATCGGGTCAAATCCGCTCTGGAATTGGTGATCCACCCTGACCAGACTGCACTGTCCCGGGCAGGAAGATCTCTGACAGCCTCGTGCTGCTCAGGGATACGATTGCCTATGTACAGGACAGGTGTGTGGATACCTGCCTCATCAGCCTGGATCAGGAGAAGGCCTTTGACAGAATATCGCACACCTACATGGTGGATGTGCTCTCCAAAATGGGGTTTGGGGAGGGAATTCGCAATTGGATCCAACTGCTCTACACTAACATCAGTAGCACAGTCTCAATCAATGGGTGGGAATCAGATAGCTTTCCTATTAAATCTGGAGTCAGGCAGGGCTGCCCTCTCTCGCCTGTTCTTTTCGTGTGTTGCATAGAACCCTTTGCTGAGTCCATCAGGAAGGATCTGGGCATAAGAGGAGTGACGATCCCAGGTAGTGGAGGCACTCAGATCAAAGTCTCCCTGTACATGGACGATGTCGCCATCTTCTGCTCTGATCCGCTGTCGGTGCACAGACTTATCCACATCTGCGACCAGTTCGAACTGGCCTCGGGAGCCAAGGTAAATCGTGGGAAGAGCGAGGCCATGTTCTTTGGGAACTGGGCTGACCGATCCTTTGTCCTCTTCACTGTCAGGGCTGATGGCCTGAAGGTGCTGGGGATATGGTTCGGAGGGACCAGGGCATGTGTTAGAAACTGGAAGAAGCGAGTGTCTATGGTGAAAAGGAAACTGGGCATGTGGGAGCGACGCTCCCTCTCCATTGCGGGTAAGAACCTGGTCATCAGGTGTGAGGCACTCTCGCTGTTGCTGTACGTGGCGCGGGTCTGGCCCATTCCACACTCCTGTGTGGTGGCGATCACCCGAGCCATCTTCCGCTTTATCTGGAGGTCGAAAATGGATCGTGTCCGCAGGGACACAATGTACAAGCCTCTAGATAAAGAGGGAAAAAACGTGCCCAACATCGCCCTCATACTGATGGCCACCTTTGTGTGCGGCTGCATCAAGCGGTGCATAGACCCGCAGTATGCAAACACCAAGTGTCACCACATGCTGAGGTCCTACCTGTCCCCGGTGTTGCGAAGGATGGGTCTGGCCACGATGCCGCGGAACGCTCCAAGTAGTTGGACCGTGCCGTACCACCTGTCCCTCGTGGGAAAATTTATGCAGAGAAACACCTTCGACCACAAGTCCGTCAGGCAGTGGTCAGCACGTAACATCTTAAAGGCCCTGAGGGAAAAGGAGAGGGTGGATCCTGTGGGATGGTTCCCTGAGCAGACTGACAAAGTAATATGGCAGAATGCCTCATCACCAGAACTTTCCAACAAACACCAAGATGTAGCTTGGCTGGTGGTGAGAAAGGCCCTCCCTATAAGATCCTTCCTACACGCCAGGAGTCTCACCCCCTCTGCACGTTGCCCTCGAGGTGGCTGTGGTGGGGAAGAGACCATTGTTCACCTCCTTGTAGATTGTGTCTTTGCAAAGAAGGTCTAGAGAGTGATGCAGTGGTTGCTGTCGAGGTTCATCCCGAGCAGTTCTGTGACAGAGGACTCTGTGCTCTACGGGCTATTCCCAGGGACACACACCGAGAAAAACATCAACTGCAGCTGGAGGATCATCAATTCGGTGAAAGACGCTCTTTGGTCTGCCCGAAACTTGTTGGTTTTCCAGCGCAAAGAGTTGTCCCCGACCGAGTGTTGCAGACTGGCACTTTCCAAGGTCCAGGACTACGTGCTGAGGGATACAGTTAAGCTTGGGGCAGCTGCCGCAAAGGCGCAATGGGGAAGGGTCGCTGCATAAGACCTTTCTGCCACAGTGCACTGGGGGGCTGGGAACTGTAAAGAGCCCCTCAGTCTGTACAGATTAAAATGTATGTCTGCCAATGATTGAAATATTCATTGTTTTTTCTGATACACCTTGGGTTTTCAGTTTGTAAAAGTTGAACCTTCGTATTTTTGTAATGGTGATTTAAAAAGTTTCGAAATGTTTTTGAAGCTTTATGAATAAAGTATATTTTTGCAAAAAAAAAAAAAAAATGATTGCTGGTTTAGCTGAACAGGACTGGCTGGCTGCCTGAGCGCTCAGGAGCTCCAGCCCCTTACACTGACAGCATGCAGTCCAGCTAGCCTGCTCCTCTTAAAGGCAGCCTGCCCTTCTTAAAGAAGATCTGCAGCCATTGGAAGAAATTTGCTGCTAACTGCCAGTGCTGACATTGGCTGTAGTAGAAGCTGCACAAATAGACCACCCGGAAAGAGAGAAGGCTCACTGCAGCAAAGGGAAGCCTTAGTGGTGGAGTGGCCAGGTTTCCACAGGTGGGCCAAGAGGTCTTCAAAGATCACCCTCCAAAAGGGAATGGGAGTAAATAATTAGGGAGATGAATGCCTGGAGTCTGGCCCCGAGGACGTGGCAGCAGTGCAATAAGAAGTTCAATATTCTCACACAGGTGACAAAGATCAGCAATCTTCAAATATCATCTCCTGCCCATTAGCTCCATTAACCTCTCATGCTGCTCAATGCACCACACTTCCATGACTCAACCCATCCCAGCAGGACTCACACCCAAACATTCAAATATTCCACCTCAACTTCACAACACTTCCAATGTGATGTATCGCTGATACTATCCAGGTCTCACTGTGGTACAGGGACATGGTGAAGATAACTGCTCTTTACACTAAGGGGGAATTTTCCACTCCAGAGACTAAGTGTGATGGCAGGCAAGAAAGATGGCACAAAACCCACCAGCCATCGTGGCAGGTTTCCACATCAGATTGTCCGCTTTTCAGCTCATAAAATATGCACGAACATGATGCACACCGTATCTAATGGAGGGGCAGGCTGGGATTCATCCACCCTGCCGTTACCTTATCGGCTCATATTTCTGGAAGTCATTTTTAAACCACATGTGCACACATATCACTCTCTGCAGCCCAGGACTTGTCGTGCTGTAGAATAGCCCCTAAGAGAGCAAAGCACGCTGTTCTGAAGTTCAGTGACGCTGCACTGGGAACACTCCTCCAGGCAGTGGAGGACCAGCAGGACATAGCTTACCCCCGTGATGGGAGCCAGAGGTCCACCAACCTCACCATGCTGGCTTGGGAGCAGGTTGCCAGTCCTAATGCACACCAGAGGAGAACCGCCACCCTGTGCGGGAAGAAGATGAATGATTCGCTCCACCAGGTTAAGCCTACCTTCTCCTCACTTTCACAAGCCCATCAGGCATTCGCAAGGTTACAGTCCACAGGGATCTCATACACTACCAGCACAAGGAATATCACCACTGATTCTCTCTCACACACTTTCACATCTTCATCTCTTGTCACATCCTTCACAGCTCGTGTCCTCCGAGGTCCACTCAGTACCCACAGAAGATAGGTTTGTATATCATCTGCTTTGGCATCCGTCCTCCTGTCTGTCTCTATGTCTTTTTTCAGGAGAAGATCGCCTAGAACAGCAAAGGGAAATCCCAGACTGCAGGTGGAATGCCTGAGCTCAGGCCATTCACAAGATTTGAAGAGCAGGTGGCAGAGCTGGCCGGTGAGGACCAGGACTGTGCCCATGCCGGGGGTGAGAATGGGGTCTCCTAAGCTAGCGAAGACCCATTAACAGCTCCTCGGAAACTCTGTCCTTTGTAATGTTGGTCACTATGCAGCCAATGACTCATTATCTCTTCTCTCTTTAACAGGCACCAGCAGTAAGAGGAAGAGGGCCACCTGCAGCCAGCCCATCAGCCCGAGCCCCAACAGCACCTCAGATAAGAATCCTGAGGACCCAGTAGATGCAGAGCCATCTCAGCATTCACCTGCACCCTCCACCAGCACAGACACACACCTTGGTGGGACTAAGTTTTAGGTGAAGCTCGAGGTCACCATCTGGTGAGCACAACACAGATTCAGGTCCACAGCAGGCAGAGGCATGGGCATCCAAGTTCAGCAGCACTCGGAGGGTTGCTGGAGGCCAGGCTTCTGCTGAGTCCAAGTCAGATGACGAGCCTGTGGAGTCTGTCACAGAATCACAGAATCTTAACGGCACGGAAGGAGGCCATTCGGCCCATTGTGTCTACACCAGCTCTCCAAATGAGCATGATAAACTAGTGCCATTGCTCTGTCTTTTCCCCGTTCCCTTGCACTTTGTTTCTATTCAAATTTTCATCTACTGCCCTCTTGAATGCCTTGATCGAACCTGCCTCCACCACATTTCCAGGCAGTGCATTCCAGACCCGAAACACTCGTTGTGAGAAAAAGGTTTTTCTCACATCACATTTGCTTCTTTTGTAAATCACTTTAAATCTGCGCCCTCTCATTCTTGATCCTTTTACCAGTGGGAACAGCTTCTCTCTACCTACTCTGTTCCAACACCTCATGATTTTGAAAACTTCTATCAAGTGTCCTCTCAGCCTTCTTCTGTCCAAGGAAAGCAGTCCTAACTTCTCCAACCTATCCTCATAGCTGAAATTTCTCATCCCTGGGACCATTCTTGTAAATCTCTTCGGCACTTTCTCTGATATGTTCATATCCTTCCTGTGATATGGTGCCCAGAACTGTACACAATATTCCATCTGAGGTCTAATGAGGATTTGATGTAAATTCAGCATAATCACTAATGTGCCAGTGCACCAAGGTCAACACAGGTTGGATGATGACCATAATGGAGACCTTGGTCCAAGACTTTGCACCCGATATACAGCAGGACCTGCAGTCTATCACTCTAGGCATAGGTGGGATCCTTCAGTGAGTGGCTAGGTAAGGGGGGATGGGGCACTTCGACCTCACCCCAGTTGCCCCTTCTCATGTAGTTAGGTAGGGGCCCTTGTGCACCCAAAGGGAGGAGAAACAACAGCCGAACAACCAGGGCCAGCCATCCAGGTGACTCCGAGAGTGTCCAGCTGCTCCCAGTCTTCTCTCCCTGTGACTGCATCAGCTCCAGCTGCGCAGGTCGAGAAGGATGCACCTGCCCCACAGCAGGAGACCCATAGTAGGCTAAAGTCTCCAGGCCTCAGTCCTGCATGGGATACCCGCCATGGTCATCACAGATAACAGGGTTCAGCAGTCAGTAGGCTGCCTCCACCTCTGCTGTTGATGTCAGGGATGCAATAAGACATAGCGGTAGGTAAGAAAAATTAAGTCATTGTCCCAGCCAGAAGACAGGAAGGAAATATATATACCTATGTCGACCTGGCTACTTTATAAAATTATTTTATATTTTTTTAAGTAGGCAAGCCTTCACTCTGACTAGCCATGACTCATACCAGAGGAATTTCTAACCTTCAGAAAACAGCAGGGACATTGTTATCTTTAAGGAGGTGCTAATGCCTTCTGTGACTGCTGACAATCAAATTCCAAAGAAATGCACCAATCCACTTTACATTTCTAAGGCAGAGCTCTGGCCAACTGAGATGGCCAACAAGGGTCAAAAGGGCCCCTGACTCCTCTATTAAATGCCTCAAGATTCCAGACCTGGGAAAATACATCCTTTGTCCAACACCCAAGAGGAGAAGTGGGAGGTATGTCACATGACCTCCTTCAAGCTGCTAGAACCTGTAATATTGTCATGTGGAACTGAACCCAGGCAGTGCACCAATTTACCACCTAACAGGTAGGAACAGAAAGAGCTTTGTCCAGGTGAAGTGCCTAGCCTTCATCCATACTGTGAACTACTGGAACATTAGAACTTCTGTATCTGTGCCATCACAACTAACTTATCTCTATGTGTCTTCTCCCATTGTGGCGGTCCTCACTTCTGGAAAGGTGAATTACCCTACAACAGTTTCAACCTGCTAACCGTTGAAGAAATACGCCACTCAACTTTTGATTCTAGACTCTGGATTCACGTGAAACCATAACTCTTAGTTTTATCGTGGTCTTGCCCTGAACCCCATTCTTTCCCTTATCTCTCTTTGGGTATGAGTGAAAAGGGGGCAGACGTTGCAAAACCCCTTTCCCGCGTTTTGTGTGTGCGCGTGTAAAATAAATTATCCCTCTTATTTTACCTTATCTCAAGTTTGCTGTGGGGTTATTTATAGAGGATTGGATAACTCCAAAACTGAAGGGGTGGGGAAAATACATCACTACGTATAAAGGGGGAAATCAAAAATCAAAAACACCTTTCTGTTTACAGACAGGTAGCGAGTGGAGAAATCAGGGCTGTTTAAATTAATCCCCCTCCTGTCCATAACAAAGTACTAAGAGTGCAAAGGGGTTCACAATCTGTATATAATTTGGACATATGTAAATGGAATTTGTTACACTAGATGAGTAGTTGACAGTATATGCTCCATAGTCAGTCAGGTAAGATGCCCCCACCTCCTGCCGGCCCATCACACACCCCCTCCTCACAGATGTCCCATCATACTCAGGTCTGTGGTTTCTTGCACCATCTCGTTACAGTGCCTGACCATTCTCTGCACAGTAACGACAAGAGTGAAGCCTCTGCCTCTAAGAACTTGGCAGTTGGGGAATGCATCTCTGAGACCTGCTTCAGGGGTTCATATAATGTTGCCTCATGAGTTTAGAAACTATAGGCTAGTTTAGTCTCCTGATGCTTCTGCACTGAAGAGTGCTCACTGTGGATCCCAAGGATTGAATGGTGATGCACACTGCAAACTCAGTCAGTGCATCTTTCATTGGCCCCCATGTAATTTCCATCAGCCTTGAGCACGGTTTACATATCCAACAAAGCTCTGGGATCTCGTGCACTGCTGGTGGCCTGCAGCATTATCTCATGTCTGCATGTACATCTAAACCTCACCCCAATAGTAGTCCCCACTTTTCCACCTGCATAATGCAGAGTGGACCTCGCTGACATATGCTGAGCCTTGCGATTCCTGCTAGATGGCTGAAACTATGAGATCGGTGGTGTGCATCAAGGCCACAAATGCCGTACTTTGACTCGGGAGGATGCTGCGCTGGGCCAGAAGGTCTGGCTAGCATCCCTTGACATTAACCCTGTGCCAGCTCTCAGTTGGTCAGTCGACATAGTTACGTGCTAGTTACAATGGCATCGGTGTATCTGGTTTCCTTGTGGATAAGTCAAACTGGGGGAATGAAAACGTGGAGGCATCAAATAGGATTAGAACGAAGCTCCAATATATCCGACATATGCTCTGTTATCAAAGATTAGAGTATTCAATGCTGAAATTGAATGTCAGCATTTTCAGGCCCAAGGATACCAAGGCATAGCTGTGCAGGAACTTGGCAGACTCCAAACCGAAGTACAGTCGTGAGTGTTTGACAGAGATCAGACTACGATGCTGCTGAAGTTTTCGTAGTCTATTGAAAGGTGAGCTAAAGTGCCCACTCGCATCCATGACTGAGAATGTCAGATAGCTGCATCCTGATGATCACTCACATGTTGTGGATTCAGTATGATGATGAGGTCTAAACACTTATCTTGCATGAACGCTTGTGCAGAGATGGCACAGTGTGGATTCAGATTAGACCTGAGACATCAAGGCGAGAACCGCTGAGTGATGGTTGTCCTCCTTGGGGCACCTTGCCAAACTGCAGGCATACTGCCACTGAGTACACTGATGCAGTGCTGCTCCTGCCTCTTGAAGGCTGCCATGCAGTAGAATGTTGGTGAGATGCTTGAGGCTGCACCATGTCCACTTTGCTGTTGGAGTTATTATCCTAGAACAGAAAGGCTACATGCTCCAGAGGCTGTCTTGCCTTCCAAGGATGAGGACATCATGACGCAAGATGTACTACTCATTCAAATATTGATGTGCTTCAGGGGGATGATGCAGATTGTAATGAGGGTGTTAAGGTAGACCCAGCATGGAGGGCACTGATGAAAGAGGCTCACTAGAGTTAGCTGTAATTATCCTCCTAGAACCTGGTGGCTATAAGCATCATGCCTGCATCATCTGGCTCATGCTATGGCCTCTTCCTCTGGAGCCTCAGCTTCCTGGCCCTCATAGAGCTCAGCCCTCTTGATGTGATCCTCATCTAAAAAGAAGTCCAGCTCTGGCCTCCATCTATCGTTCTGCCAAGTCATCCACCCTTAGGAGCGCCAGGTTGCATAGATCGCAGCAAGCCATGATGTTGCGGGAGAACCTCTAGGAAGAATACTGTAGTGTGTCACCTGACCTGTCCAAACATCAAAAACGCATCTTCAATATGCCAATAATCTGCTCAATAGGCATATTGCAAAATGAGTAGCGTTGCACCGCTCCTCTGAAGGGCTTTGTGGCTGCCAAACAGGTGTCATTAGCCATATCTTCTGTTGGTAACCTTTGTCACCAAGAAGCCAACCCTGGATGCACCGAGGGCCCTTGAAGCTCTGTGAGTGACTCAAGATGTAGAGGTCCTGGGAGCTTCCAGGGTATCTTGCACACACCTGCATAATCTGCTTCTAGTGGTTGCAGACCAGCTGCTCATTGAGAGTGGAACCCTTTCCTGTTGACAGATTGTAGTGGCTGCTGCCAAGGAGCTCTTAAAGCCACATAAGTGCAGTTTACAGCGCCCCGCATCTGTGGGAACCTGGAGATAGCTGCAAATCTCAAAGCTCTGGCAGCCTGGCTGGCTTCACCCACGGACAATTAAAAATGATTGTGCGCCTTGCTAAATAGGGAATTGGTAACCTTTCGGATGCACTTACGAGCTTGAGATATTCCACTGAGGTCCCCATTGGAGCCCTGGAAAGAGCTACTTGCAAAAAAAGTTCAGAGCGGCAGTCACTTTTGGAGCCATTGGCAATGAATAGCCTCCCAATCCCTGCAGCATCAGCTCCTCCCGGAGAATGTGGCAGACATGAGCAACCACATCATCTTGACAAGCGAAGGCATCTAAGGCACTGTCTCTCACTCATCTGTAGGCATGAGAAGAATCTTTGGTACACCCTTGGTTGTGTCAAATGTCTCTGTTGAATGGGTCTATCAGCCTCAACTTCAGGGTCTTGAGGGTGCTGGCACTTGTTCATCAGGACGAGGCTCTTCCCTTTGCCCAGCCTGGTGGCAATGGGCCCTACTTCTCCTTCCTCCCAGTTGTCTTATTGCCAGGGTAAATGCAACATTGGCTGCTCCATCCATTATGCACTTGTGCTCATCTCTGTGGAAACATTGAACAGAGACATGAATGAACATTAAACCTGTAATAGTCACCTTCCAGTCACAAGCTAGGGAATCATTGTGAAGCCCATGGGTTGCATTTATTTCAACCATTCCATAGCCACATCTTGCCTTGCAGTGGTATCGCTACCTTAAGGATCACCGGTAGGTCCTGCCCCCTCCTCACTCCCACCCAGCCAAGCCCCCCCACAAATGCCACATGTATGACAGGGCTTTCACACAGGGGTTTGGATCTGACTGAGTGCTGCCAGGCGATAGCAGCCTCAGTCAGGGCACTGTCAGACTGAATCCCCTGGATTACTCAGCAGCCCCAACTTGCAATAATGTTTATGACAGTATTCGGGAGCGAGGGTAGGGGAAGGTGGGTGCATTCAAAGCCTGAACTTGGCAACTGTGAGATATGGAGGTATTTGGGCCAATAGGCATATGCATTTTGGCCACTGTCCCTTTACAGTTGGATTCTTCTGAGAGAAACAAAGATCTTTGGAAACCAATCCAAAAATGGCCCCCAATCAGGAATAGGCTCTTGCAAGAATGTGCAACGTGGTTAAGGCGTCAAAATCCCTTAACTGGCATCTGACTATTTGACTGATCCTAACATTTCTCAGCTCTTCATCCTCCATAAGATAAAGCAAAAATTAGTTGCAATTGGCCCAAAAGTGCAGTGGTTGACTCTTCCTACAGGCCAAGAGCCCTCTCCTGGAAGGTTTTTCATTCCTTGTTTTTCAACTGTGCCATTGGGTTAGCTTATAAAATGGTGGTGCCAAGGTTTTACTACCAGATGAGCTTCCAATACCCCTCTGTGATCGTTGAAGTCCCTCCCATCGTGTTGGAGGAGCATCATGTTCAGTTTTCCTTCCCTCCAATCACTCTCTCCTCCTTCCCCCTCTCATCCTTGTTCCCATAGTGATTGATGTTGATATCCCAGTCCTCCCCCCGAACCGTTTGACGCTGATGACCCCATGCCTCAGGTAGACCTGACCCCTGACCATCCTGAGGCCCATTGCACTGTGACTTACTGAGCTCCCCACCATGAGACCATCGAGCTACCCCTCCCTCCCCCCACCCGCCTACATTACCTGTCCCCCATATACAGGCTGTAGATACTTCCCCCTGACTGTGACTGTGCCATCTGCAGCCTAGTATCAAACGACCAATCCCCAGGAATGACGTATGTGAGGGACTGACCAAGCCCTGCACACCATGCTGGGCACGACTGAAACAGGAGCGACAGGCATTCCTCCTCCTTGAACTGGGACTAGGACAGGCATGCCGGTCATAGCACTCTAAATTGTGATGCAAATTCCCAGGACTGACTATGTTTTCTGGCCCTGACTAATTCCCCCCCGCCAGTCAAGCCTTTGCCTTCCAACTGCCTTCCTGCTGGTCTCGCATGAGCAGCCTTGGCACGGAGTCAGAAAAGGGGCAACCACAGCGAAGTGAAAGGTAGGCAAGCACTGCACACACACGGCTCGAGGTAGTGAGTGAAGTGCACTTCGCCAAGTGCACGTCACTTATATCTGGTCGTGAATCACAGCGGTATAATTAGCCGCTGGCATGGCCATTTGATCCAGAGTGGGTGCGTGATTCCAGCGAGCTGGGTTTTTGATAAGTTTTCATGAATTCAAATGCAGTTCCCAACGTGGCGCTGCAGGCAACCCAACTCGTCATGAAAGTCAGGAGCGGAAAGTTTCAAACCATTTTAACACCGGCAGGAAGCTGACTTGTGGCTGCACTGTGAATTTTTGGGTCCCGCCCACCATGGTGCCCGCCACTGGTGGGACTGGAAAATCCCACCCAATGACTTCTGTTGACTTATGGAAGTTGTTGTTTCCAAACGCTCACTGCCATAGTTTGTAGAAGACTGAACCATTACCTGCATCTGTCACTCATGTGCAAATTCTTGACTAGGGACTCCCAGGTTCAAAACTCTGACCCTGCCGCCAATCCGTCATTGCCACGGTAGGGACTCTGGTAGAAACCTGTGTATGACTTTGTTTAACTTGGGGACCTTGGGGTGCTATTATCCACATGATCTTGACAGGTTGGTGGTCAGATTTCAGTGATGTGCTAAACCATAATGACCGGGACTACCTTACCGCTGCAGCCTTCTTCCATCTTTGCAGCCAGTGAGAATGTCAGTCTTCCTTCATCTCTTCTGCCTTTAGGGTCTTTTTGGACTGCATTTTGTCTGGCACCTCCCCGCAACCTTGCTGCCATAAGTGGCCCTAACTGGAGCAAGGATCTCCCGACGGCATTGCTCAATTGAGGGCTTATCAGCATGCACAAGCTACTCCACCATGTCAAGGTGGTGATCCATGGAGGAATCTGTGTAGGAACATGAGGGCAGGCAAGAACATCAACAAAACAGGCACTAAGGGAATGCATAAGGATGAATAGTTCACTTTTGCTTGTATAAGTGCATTAATTATTTGGTAAAGATGTTACAGAAAGCTTTTTGTTGGTGGCTTTTATTATAAGATTTTGACCAAAAGAATGCTGTGATCAGACTTCGCAGATTGATGGGAAGCTGGGATAAGTTGGAGCTATGGTAGTGAAAAAATGAGTTCCTAAGGGAACTGGAGCCTGAGAAGGTGTTCATGAGCAGCCCGCCTGCTGTGAAGGCATCTGCGCTGCCTCCTCTTCTTCCTGCTGTTGTGAAAGTATAATAATTTTCATAATATTATTCCAGTTTATTCTAAAGTAGGTTTATGGGTGTGAGTGTAGATGGTTCTGTCTTTGTGATTTAATTACATTTGGAGTCAGGTAGACTGCAAACTTAAAATAAGTTAGGTGTAGAAATGTACTTTAAATACTAACAAGTAAACATGGATGGAGTCTTAGCATGTAAGGTATGAAGGGAGTTTGCATTTCTAGATAAGTGAAGGGATTGTTTGGATTTCAAAGAAATGTTCAGATGCATACAACTAGCCAGATAAACAAGGCTAAGCAGTGTGTTTATTTTTCCCAAAGGTTATCGACAATATTGGCAACATGAAAGATTTTTATATTATGGTAAAGATAAAGTTCCAAAGACACATAGGACAATGGAATCTACAAATTAAAAAGAGAGAAAAACATATATAAAGGAGAATAAAAGGTTATGTTGGGGGGGCTGTGTGAGATCTAGCAGGAGTGTGTGAAACAGCCTTTGGGAAGCTTCCAACCATAAGACATAGGAGCAGAAATTAGGCCATGTGGCCCATCGAGTCTGCTCCGCCATTCAATCATGGCTAAGTTGCTCAACCCCATTCTCCCGCCTTCTCCCCGTAACCTTTGATCCCCTTACCAATCAAGAACCTATCTATCTCGGTCTTAAATACACTCAATGACCTGGCCTCCACAGCCTTTTGTGGCAATGAATTCCATAGATTCACCACTCTCCTGCTAAAGAAGTTTCTCCTCATCTCTGTTCTAAAAGGTTTTCCCTTTACTCTGAGGCTGTGCCCTCGTGTCCTAGTCTCTCCTACTAATGGAAACATCTTCCCCATGTCCACTCTATCCAGGCCTTTCAGTATTCTGTAAGTTTCAATCAGATCCCCCCTCATCCTTCTAAATCCATCGCGTATAGACCCAGAGTCCTCAAACGTTCCTCATATGTTAAGCTTTTCATTCCTGGGATCATTCTCGTGAGCCTCCTCTGGACCCTTTCCAGGGCCAGAACATCCTTCCTGAGATTCAGGGCACAAAATTGCTCACAATATTCTAAATGTGGTCTGACCAGAGCCTTATAAAGCCACAGCAGCACATCCCTGCTTTTATATTCCAGTCCTCTCGAAATAAATGCCAACATTGCATTTGCCTTCCAAACTACCGACTCAACCTGCAAGTTAACCTTGAGAATCCTAGACTAGGACTCCCAAGTCCCTTTGCACTCCAGATTTCTGAATTCTCTCCCCATTTAGAAAATAGTCTATGCCTCTATTCTTCCTACCAAAGTGTATGACCTCACACTTCCCCACGTTGTATTCCATCTGCCACTTCTTTGCCCATTCTCCTAACCTGTCCAAGTCCTTCTGCAAAAATCTGTTGTGTCCAGGAACTAAACTTGGAGAGAAGCTTTTGCAATTCCACTGTCAAGTGGGTACTGTGGTGACTTGTTTTTTAAAGTCTAAAATCTATTTTGGACTGTTGCCTTAAAGAGTGTGTGTAATTGGGAGTCAGGTTAATTTGGAGTTTTAGGGTTTGTTATAGTAGTAAGTAATAGTCTTGTGTATGTGCTTGAAATCTTTTCTTTTGTGAATAAATATTTGAATTTACTTTTTAAAATCTCTGAAGTTCTTAGTGGACTCATTACTTCTGAATTCAGTGCACACATCTTCCCGTAGTAAATAAAAATTGCAAAACCGTTGCGATAGCGTGGCCAAGTTTTTCTTGTGGACTTGGTCTGCCTGGCACACATCTCATCATCATAACTCTGCTCCTCCTCTTCCTTCCATGCAAAGCTTCTCCTTTCTGGAGCCTCTGATCCATCTCCATATCATGTTGCAGATTCAGAGGCACGTCCTGATACCTGTTGCAGCCACTATGTTGTCAGGTTACCAAAATTCCCTGTCCTCCCTGTGAGGATGCAACAACAGGCCCTGCCAAATCCCCTAACACACCACATCACCTCCAACAACATTCCGGAGTACTTCCACAAACTCTGCAATAGCAGGAGTTAATCTAAATCACTTTATCTGCAAGTTGAATGGCTCACCCAAATGCATGTTCTTGAACGGATAGCACATCTGTTCAGTGGACCTGCATGATCCAAGTTTCAAGAATATGCATCAAATCAGCTGGAATGGCTATTTGACATCACACATCATATGGATGGTACTGTTTCTCCAGTCCTACGCACTAACCCTTTCAGCCCTGAACACCCTAAAACTACAGCCTCCAGCTTCAAGATACACTACAGTGTTGAATTTCTAGCCTTTCATCTTTAATATATGTGCTGAAGTGCCCAGTGATTTGGCACTCAAGAGGGTGACTGCTGCAGTTAGGGAAAATGGAATCTGAAAATAGAATGGAATGAGTGGCAGCTTGCCTGAACATCTGGAGCAATGGTATGGTGAGTAGAGCCTTACACGGATCTAACTAAGCAAAATGACCAGGGCTCTTGCCAATAAAGCATAACCGAAAATGGAAAAGGATTGCCTTCACTGTCTGGCCCTCAGCGCATGCCCAGAATTTGGGAATGTTCCATCTCCTGTTTCCAAGAACTAGTTGGAGATTGTACAGCTACCCTGGATATCAAAGCAATGGTAATATTTGCTTTCATGAATTTTCAGTTTTCATTTGGTAAAAAAAATCATGATAAATGAGCAGCAGAGGCATTGAGGAATAATATCACATACAATCATATTCAAAGGGATTTGTGTCTGATTATTAAACATTCTCAAAATGTATTTACTCAATTTGACAATTATAAACAAATCTTATCAAGTGCTATGATGTATCATGAAAGCATTTAAGTTGAAAATTATACAAGTTTATTTCTATCTTTAGTAACTTATTCAAGAGACTATATTTGGAATCCTACATGAAATCGTGAACCCTAAATCCTACAGAGTCTTAATGTATGAGAAAAGTCAAGCAGGATCACAAGCATAATTCTGAAGCTCAGAGCACAAAGCTATAAAGAGACGTTCGCCGACCTGAATTTGTTTTCATTAGTGAAAAGAAAGTTGCAAAACAAAATCCCAAGAAGCCCATATAATTGCATTGTAAGCAGGTTAGTAAACTTGGGGCAGGATTTTCCCTGCAGGCTTAAGGACCCCAACATCAGATGGAGGTAAGAGGCCTCTCAAGCACTGTTGAAGAAAGAATTGAAGGTTAGAAAGTAAGTATAGGCACAGGCAATCAAATGATCTGTGAAACACAATGGTTTCTGTACGACAGTCATCTACAATATACAACTGGTCAGAATAACAATTTTATGATTAGACTGATAAACTCAAGCTTCACTGAACTTCCTTAACTAGTTTGGAGGGAATTTAAGAAATTATTATCCCCTTGGAGTTCTTACCAGTAGTTGGGTACTTCTCTCTGGAAACTGGATCAATTTGTTGGAATCCAAACAGGACATACAAACATAACAGAATACAAATAGGAGCCATTCAGCCACTCAAGCCTGCTCTGCCATTTAATATCATGGCTGATCTTTTTGTGTTTCAAATTCTACATTCCCAGCTACCCCGACAACTTTTGATTCTCTTGCCTAACAAAAATCTACCTCCACCTTAAAAATATTAAATGACCCCGTCTCCACCACCTTCTCAGGCAGAATTCCAAAGTCACACAAACCTCAGAAAAAAATTCCCATCATCTCTGTCCTCAAAAGGGCAACCCCTAGTTGTAAAATAGTGTCCCATAGTTCTGGACTCACCTACAAGAGGAAACATCCTTTCCACATCCACCCTGTCAATACCATTCAGGATCTTACATACTTCAATCAAGTTACTCCTCACTCTTCTAAACTCCTGTGGAAACAAGCCCAGTCTAACCTTTCCTCATAAGACAACTCACTCTTTCTAGGTATCAAACTAGTAAACCCCTCTGACCACCACCAACGCATTTACATCCTTCCTTAACTACACAAAATATTCGAGATATAGTTTCACCAATGCCCCATATAACTGAAGCATAGCATCCTTACTTTTATGCTGAATTCCTCTCAAAATAAAGGATAGCATTCCATTAGCCTTCTTAATTACTTGCTGTACTTGCATACTAACTTTTTGTGACTCATGCACTAGAACACCTAGATCCCTCTGCACCTTGGAATTCTGCAGCCATTCTCCTTTTAAGTAATACTCTGCATTTTTATTCTTCCTGCCAAAGCAAACAACTTCACGTTTTCCCAAATTATACTCCATCTGCCATATTTCTGCCCACTCACTCAACCTATCTATATCTGTCTGCAACCTCCTTATGTCCTCTTCACAACATACTTTCCTACCTATCTTTGTGTCATCTGCAAATTTAGCCACCATGTCTTCACTGTCCTCATCTAAATCATGGATATAAATTGTAAAAAGTTGAGGCCCCAGCACAGACCCCTGTGGGACTCCACTCATCACATCCTGCCAATCAGAAAAGGACCCATTTCTGTCAGTCAGCTAATCTTCTATCATGCTAATACACTACCAGCTACACCATGAACTTTTATTTTCTGCAATAACCTTTGATTTGGCACCTTATCAAATGCCTTCTGGAATTCCAAGTACAGCACGACTACAAGCTCCCCTTTATCCATAGCGCATGTAACTCCTTCAAAGAACTCCAATAAATTGGTTAAACATGATTTCCCTTTTACAAAACCATGCTGGCTCTTCCTGATTACCTTGAGATTCTCTAACTGCCCAGCAATCCTAACATCTTCTCCATCACAGACTTCAAGCTAACTGGCCAATAGTTTCCTGTTATCTGCCTCCCTCCCATCTTGAATAGAGGGGTTATATTTGCTACTTTCCAGTCTGATGGATCCTTTTCAGAATCCAGCAAAATTTAGAAAATTAACATCAATGCATCTACCACCTCATTAGCCACGTCTTCTAAGACCCTAGGATGAAGTCCATCAGACCCGGAGACTTGTCAGCCCGCAGCTTCACCAGTTTGCTCAGTACCACTTCCCTAGTGATTGTAATTTCACTAAGGTCCCCCCTCCCTTCCACCTCCTGATTTACAGCTATGACTGGAATGTTTTATGAATCATCTGTAGGTAAGACAGAAGCAAAATATTTGTTTATTTCATTTGTCATTTCTTTATTATCTACTATTAACTCCCCATTGTCACTGTCTAGAGGACCAATACACACTTTACTTACTCTTTTCCTGTTTAAATACCTGTTTTAAATATTCTTGCTATCCATTTTTACATTGCTAGCTAGCTTCCTCTCATACTCTGGGCAGGACTTTTAGGTCAGCATGCAAGCACAATCGACAGGCCCAGGGGTGGCCGGGGAATGGACCGCTGACTGGGATTTCACACTGGCTGGCCAATTAACGGTCAGCCAGCATGAAGCGTGCACTGAAATGCTCAGTGCTACCGGGGTGGGGGTGGGAGGAGGGCAGGCACAGAGAGCTGCCTCAGGGAGCTGAAGACTTTAAAACCAATAAATAAAGTTTTTAAAATCCAGAAAAAATATCCATGCATCACAGTCACCTAAAAGTATACATGATAAGATTTCTATCCATATATTTTTTTTAAATTTAATAATGAAAACTCATCTCTCCCTTGGATGAGGTTTCATGAAAAATGCAAAGCCCGCCTGGCCGATTCGCCAGTCTGCCAACCATAAGGTTGGATGGACCACAAAAAAAATCAGAGACAATTGCAACTTTATTTACACTAATTGGCCTCTTAATTGTTAGCATGCATGCTTCCGACTTTGTGCATGCCCACCGACTGAAATATCATGCGAGCGCAGGATGACATCGGGATGCTCACCTGATGTCACCTCATGCGATTTCCCATTTGATCAGGTCGGGCATGTGCCTGCACGCTGACCTAAAACTGTGCCCTCTGATTTCTTTCTCCTGATTGACCTTTTAGTCATTCTCTGCCATTCTTTACATTCTGACCAATCATTTGACCTGCCACTCACTTTTGTACACTTATGTTTTTTCCTCACACTTAATGCTTTCCTCAACTTCTTTAGTTAATCACGGATGGTGGGTCCTTCCCTTAGAATTTTTCTTTATGGTAGGAATATTATTTTGAGTATTCTGAAATATCCTCTTAAAATGTCTGCCAATGCTACTCTGTTGATCCCCCCTCTAGCCTAATATCCCAGTTCACTTCAGCTAGCTTTCATGTCCATATAGTTGGCCTTATTTATTTACTAGTCTTAGACCCACACTTTTCCCTTTCAAACTGGATGCAAAATTCAGTCATATTGTGATCACTGCTACCTAGTGATGCCTTCACTCTGAGGTCATTAATTAATCTTATCACATAACACAATATCAGGTCTGATATAACCTGCTCTCTGGCTGGTTCCAGAACATACTATTCTAGAAAAACTATCTTGAAAGCATTCTATGAAATAGCCTAAATGGCAAAGATAAAACAATGGATGGAAATACATTCAAAAATAATGGAAATAGGTGGGAAAAGAAAATTCTATATAAATTATTGGAAAAAAGGGGGATGGAAAAGGGGTTGGGGATGGAGGAGAGAGTTCATGATCTAAAATTGTTGAACTCAATATTCAGTCCGGAAGGCTGTAAAGCGCCTAGTCGGAAGATGAGGTGCTGTTCCTCCAGTTTGCGTTGAGCTTCACTGGAACAATGCAGCAGGCCAAGGACAGACATATGGGCATGAGAGCAGGGTGGAGTATAGATACGGCAAGCGGCAGGGAGGTCTGGGTCATGCTTGCGGACAGAAACAAACGTGTTCCACAAGGCGGTCACCCAGTCTGCATTTGGTCTCTCCAATGTAGGGGAAACCGCATTGGGAGCAGCGAATGCAGTTGACTAAATTGAGGGAAGTGCAAGTGAAATGCTGCTTCACTTGAAAGGAGTGTTTGGGCCCTTGGACAGTGAGGAGAAGGGAAGTAAAGGGGCAGCTGTTGTGCCTTCTGCGGTTGCATGGGAAGGTGCCTTGGGAGGGGGTTGAGGTGTAGGGGGTGATGGAGGAGTAGACCAGGGTGTCCAGGAGGGAATGATCCCTGCGGAATGGGGTGAAGGGAAGATGTGTTTGGTGGTGGCATCATGCTGGAGTTGGGGGAAATGGCGTCAAACAGGACTGTCCCGGCAGACCAGTCGTGTCAGCCTGTTCCTGCCCCAGGGAACTCATTTCTTGCTATCTTGACTCCATTCTCTCTCCCCTTGTCCAGTCCCTTCCCACCTCCATCCGTGATTCCTCTGACACCTTACGTCACATCAACAATTTCCAGTTCCCTGGCCCCAACCGCCTCTTCTTCATCATGGACGTCCAATCCCTCTACACCTCCATCCCCTAACGGGATGGTCTGATCGCTCTCCGTTTCTTCCTCAGACAGAGGCCCGAACAATCCCCATCCACCACTACTCTCCTCCGTCTGGCTGAACTTGTTCTCATACTGAACAATTTCTCCTTCAACTCCTCTCATTTTGTCCAAATAAAAGGTGCGGCTATGGGTACCCGCATGGGCCCCAGTTATGCCTGTCTCTTTATGGGGTATGTGGATCATTCCTTGTTCCAGTCCTACTCTGGCCCCCTCCGAGAACTCTTTCTCCGGTACATCGATGATTGCTTCGGTGCTGCTTCATGCTCTCGTCTGGACCTGGAAAAATTTATTAATTTTGCTTCCAATTTCCACCCCTCCATCATTTTCACATGGTCCATCTCTGACATTTCCCTTCCCTTCCTTGATCTCTCAGTCTCAATTTCTGGTTATAGACTGTCCACCAATATTCATTACAAGCCTACCGACTCCCACAGTTACCTCGACTACAGCTCCTCACACCCTACTTCCTGTAAGGACTCCATCCCATTCTCTCAGTTTCTTCGCCTCCATCTCATCTGTTCTGATGATGCCACTTTCAAAAACAGTTTCTCTGATATGTCTTCCTTCTGCCTTGACCGAGGCTTTCCACCCACGCTGGTTGACAGGGCCCTCAACCACATCCACCCTCACACCTTCCTCTCCCTCCCAGAAACATGATAGGGTCCCCCTTGTTCTCACTTATCACCCCACCAGCCTCTGCATTCAAAGGATCATCCTCCGCCATTTCCGCCAACTCCAGCATGATGCCACTAGCAAACACATCTTCCCTTCACCCCCCCCCACCCCCCCAGCATTCCACAGGGATCATTCCCTCTGGGACACCCTGGTCTACTCCTCCATCACCCCCTACACCTCAGCCCCCTCCCATGGCACCTTCCCATGAAACCGCAGAAGGTGCAATACCTGCCCCTTTACTTCCCCTCTCCTCACCTGCCCCTTTACTTCCCCTCTCACGCCCACATGTCCATCCTTGGCCTGCTGCATTGTTCCAGTGAAGCTTAATGCAAACTGGAGGAACAGCACCTCATCTTCCGACTAGGCACTTTACAGCCTTCCGGACTGAATATCGAGTTCAACAATTTTAGATCATGACCTCTCTCCTACATTCCCACCCACTTTCAGATCCCCCTTTCTTCCAATAATTTATATAGATTTTTCCTTTCCCACCTATTTCCATTATTTTTGAATGTATTTCCATCCATTGTTTAATCTTTAACTTTTAGCCTATTTCGATCCCTTCCCCCACCCCACGGGCTATCTGTATCTTTATTATCACATTCCTTAGATAAAATCACCACCTTCAACACCTCTTTGTCCTTCTGTTTATGCCATCTTTTGGTTATCTCCGCCTATCACAGGCCCTCTATCCAGCTCTACTTGTCCCGCACCACCCCCCCCCCCCCCCCCCCATAAACCAGTTTATATTTCACTTTTTTTCCCCCTAGTTCTGTTGAAGAGTCATATGGACTCGAAACATTTTAACAGTGTTCCTCTCCGCAGATGCTGTCAGACCTGCTGAGTTTTTCCAGGTATTTTTGCTTTTATCTTCTATGCTTTGTTTTATATTGTGGTTACTTTTAGCGGGACTGTCGTCCACTTCCAGTCGTACAATCAGAGAGTGAACTTGAACTGCGCGTGCATTATTCCAGGCTTTAGTTCGCGCTTTATTATGGGAAAGTCACCTATTTTCCCAAGAATAATTTGCTTTTCACAAATATAGCAGAAAGAGTAATTAGTACAGTGGTACTTGTAGGGAGGAGGCTTCTGCAAACAGCAGATTTAATCACCCCGGCGACATTGTTTGCTCGTAAGGACAGATTGTTGTGCCCTTGACCAAATAATGGAGAGTCGGGACCATTTCCGAGTCCTGACCATAAACTGGCCGTCTCCGAGTCCACTGCTCAATTCAGGTCGGCGGCTGGGTTCCTGAAGCTGCAGATTCAATCGGAGGGGGAACGTGAAACATCCTCTGAAGTGGTCAAAATTTAATAAAAGTCAATGTTTGCCGCAGCTGCTGGGCCATCCCTGCGGAGGGGAAAATCCCTCCATACGGTGGCCCGCTGAAGGCTGCGGCTCTGGTGGGGAGGGCGAGTATAGAGGGTCAAGTCCCGCCCCGCCAGCCAGCCTCTGGCAAACCAGCAGGAACCTGTAAACAAATGGGGGTCCATCCACCACTCTGCAGATCCCGGTGGCGGCCCCAGTCAACCCACAAATGGACATTTAATGCTGCAGATTGGCTCCCCATCGCTGCCGGCTGAGAAGCCTCTGCAGGTGATGACCCACTCGCCTGCCGACTGGTCGCCAAGCTTTGCGACTTCCTCAAGCTTGCTCCCATGAGACCGGGAAGATTCCTCCCAATTATTTGTTTGTGGATTCGGACTCTCTTTTTATTCCTTCGTGCCGAATTCAAATCCAGCCCTCGGGAGCCCTATTTGCTGCCTGCAAAGATCCTCCCTGAAGTGAATCTGGGCGGTTTCAACCCAGTTTCTTGCGGACTCAGGCAAGGCAGGTCCTGGGAAACTTTATCAAACAACAATAGCTCGCGTAGGGAGTTTATGCTCTAAGCTATGTATTTAGTTTATGCTATAAGTTTATGGTTATGTTTATGTTTAGTAAAATGATCTTAATTCTCCATTTGACCTGTTTTTATAACTAACTTAGAAGTACTTCATAATAAGATTCTTACTGAAGAATGGAATATTTTGCATACTTTCGTCATTAACGCTGCTCACTCACGTTGAGTATATAAATTAGTTACACAATCAAGTTTAATAAGAATTGTAATTTTCCCACAAAATCTCATGATGATGTTACCTTGATAATTTGATGTTCAGGGTCAGGTGCACAATATAAAGAAGGGTGACACCACCTCACCAGGCGTTATTCAAGATCTCAACTTTCAACAGCACAGATGGCTGCCATCAGAGGTTGCACAACATAAGCTTCTATCCTACAGCTTCTCCAACAGGCCCAATCAGAACCAGTGGCACGTATTGTAAACGAAAAATAGGAACAACATTTGTTTACAGGTTCCTGTTCGAACATAACGTAATGAAAATATAATTTTCTCCCACAACATTGTGCAAAGATAATTTGTATGTAAGACATGGACACCTTTAGTCAGTGCTAAACTAGTATAACCATTTGGTTATCTGTATGTCTGGGTACAAGAGCATTTTAAAATATGTCCTAATTTATTAAACACAGGATCTCATTTTAATGAGAAGTGATCGTTTAAACTATTTTGACTTCCAGGATCAAAATATTATTACCATTCCATCTGACTTTGTTCCTGATTATAAAAAGGCAGAAACATTGTCAGGTAACAGTACTGTATTGGCTATATTTAAATGTTTGATCTTTTTCAATTCAGTTTTTCAGCCAAATAAAACTCCCCTTTTGACAGGTTCACTTGACATAATTACTTGTGGAAAAGTTGGTGCACCCAGTTATGTGTAGTTTCAGATTACATTTCAGAAGCTATGCCAGTAATGTAGCCAAATTCTGCTCAGCCCATTCGCTATGAGACTTCCAATTGAATCTGTCCTGGGGCAAGATCATAAGGTCTGTGTGCTGGATAAATCCAGTTTGCTGCTGCCATTTCCTAAGCCATCATGGCAAGATATTTGCAGTACCAGAAGCGTAGAGAAGGGTAAACCATTTTTGGCATAAACAAACAGAGCAAGTTTTTTTGTGGCAGGAAAATAGGACAGAAACCATTTCCACAAGTTTTCCACAACAAAATAATTCTTCTAACACCAAGCTGAGATTCCTCGCAATTTTTGTCCTTCCGACAATCTGCCTTCCACCTCAAATGCCATTGTTTGCATACTATTTAAGGAGGGTCCAAGTTTCTTGCTTTTGCAAGCTCATTGCCATCAGGTGGTTTGTACAGTCCAGCTTCTGCCAGTATTCAGCTGAGACAGGCAAAGAAGCCTGAAGAATCTTTAGCAATTTACACAATTAGGAAACACAACTTTTTTATTGCCGCTCAGCCTATGAGCAACTGGTACTTAATTGCTTCTCGTTGCTTTTGACAGGGTCAGACCACCAGCACTTCTTTCCCCACATCTTCTATCTACAGCGTGGGCTTTTCAGGACAAATATTCCAAATCTGTTTATTCCACTTAAACCATAAGATGTAGGAGCAGAAGTAGGCCATTTCGCCCAAGTCTGCTCCGTCATTCAATGAGATCATGGCTGATCTGATAATCCTCATCTCCACTTTCCTGCCTTTTCCCCCATAACCCTTGATTCCCTTAGTGATTAAAAATCTGTCTACCTCAGCCTCGAATATACTTAATGACCCAGCCTCGAATAGACTCTGCCACAAGGAAAACAACCCCTCGGCATCTACCCTATCAAGCCCCCTAAGAATTTTAAATGTTTCAATAAGGTCACCTCTCATTCTTCTAAACTCCAATGAGTACAGGCCCAATCTTCTTAACCTCTCCTCATAGGAAGATCCCTCCATACCCAGGATCAATCTAGTGAACCTTCTCTGGACTGCCTCCAATGCCATATCTTTCCATAGATAAGGGGACCAAAACTGTTCATGGTATTCTAGGTATGGTCTAACCAGTGCCTTGTATAGTTTTAGCAAGACTTCCCTATTTTTATACTCCATGCCCCTTGAAATAAAGGCCAAAATTCCATTTGCCTTCCTTATCACCTGCTGAACTTGAATGTTAGTTTTTTGGGATTCATACGCAAAAACTCCCAAATCCCTCTGTGCTGCAGCTTTCTTCAGTCTTTCTCCATTTAAATATTCAGCTCCTCTTTTCTTACTGCCAAAATGCATAATCTCACTTTTTCTCGCAATATACTCCATCTGCCAACTTTTTGCCTACTCACTTAACCTGTCTATAACCCTCTGTAGCCCGTGCCATCCTCACCACTTGCCTTCCTACCTATTTTTGTGTCATCCATAAACTTGACGATAGTACATTCACTTCCCTCATTGGAGTCATTAATATTTATTATAAATAATTGAGACCCCAGTACTGATCCATGTGGCACTCCACTAGTTACCGGTTGCCATCCTGAAAATGCCCCCTTATCCCAACTCTGTCTTCTATTAGTTAGCCAATCCTCAATCCATGCTAAATACTACCCCCAACACCATGGCTCTCATCTTATTAAGTAGCCTTATGTGTGGTACCTTATCGAACGCCTTTTGGAAATCCACTTACTATGTATGAGTTAGTAAGGAATATTTGATAGTGTATAGTCACACACCATTATATTAGCTGACCTTCAAAGAACTGAAGAAGCAACCAACCGTGCTTCCTAAATAGTTTTACCCTCATGCCCAACATACATACACACACACACAGTTTATTTCAGGAAACTATTGAAATAAAACAAATTACAAGCAGAAAGAAAAAAACTGGCATGTGTTCAATAGTACTTAATGTACAATGAATTCTTAGCATTCACATCAATTGTCACCATTCTACAATAAGGACATAGATTAAAAAACAATCCCTGGGAACTTCGGCTGCGAGAAATATACCACAGAAGATTTTGGGGATCACAAAAATGTTCGTGTATTATAAAAGGGGTAAAGGAGCAGAGGAACCACAGGGTTTATGAGCGCAAATCATTGAAGGTTGTAGGACAGATTGAGAAAGCATATGGATTCTTGAGTTTTATAAATAGGAACATAGACTGGAGAAGCTGGGGCTTGACAGAGGTGTTCAAAATCATGAGAGATCTGGACAGAGTAGATAAGGAGAAACTTGCCCCCATGGTGGAAAGGTCGAGAACATCAAATCAAGGTGATTGGCACAAGAAGAAATTGCACCATGAGGAAAAACCTTTTATGCAGCAAGTGGTTAAGATCTGGAACGCACTGCCTCAGAGTGTGGTAGAAGAAGAGATCTTCAGAAGAGAATTTAATAATTATCTGAAGAGAAAAAAAGAGTTCTAGGGAGAAAGGTGGGGGAGTGGGGCTAGGTGAATTGGTCTTGCAGAGCTGCCATGGGTCCAAAAACCCCCTTCTGTATTGTAACAATTCTATGATTCTGTGATAAGGAACACGTAACACTTCTGGAGGTTAGAGCAAGGAGAAAGCTCCCAGCAAGGAGAGTGCTGATTTGAGGATATACAACTGAGTAGGTTTACAGTTCAAAGTAGATCTGGCTCAACATCTTCAAAGTAGCGTTGCTTAAGGGGATTTAGCAGGGATTTAGTATGAGAGCTCCACAATCTGCACAAAGATACTTGAGGTCAGACTTCTGAGCCTCCATAGCTCTATGCTAAATTCCAACAGCAATTTTTGTGGTATTGAAAGGTTTCTTTCAGGAGCCCAGAGGTAATATCGCCAACTGGTTGATGTAGGCAATCCATGCATAAATATACCAAGTCAATATTTATCTGGAAAAATTACAACATTTTGTTACCATGAATTTCAGGAAACCTCATGAACTTGCCTTTCCTTTTTAGTAACTCACTGGGCAGAATTTTTCGGGTCGAGCATATGCCCAACCTGATGGAGCATGAAATTGCGTGTAACGACTTTAGGCGAGCATCCTGACATTATCCCAAACACGTGCAATCTTCAGGTCGGCAGACGTACGCAGGTGTCAGAGCTACGCCCATCAATTAAAGGGCAACTTCAGGCCATTAAAAAGCCAATTGATCCCGATTTTACGTTGCCTGTGCAATTTCACCGTCATCGCACGGGCAGGGGGGCAGTGCACTTTTTTTTGAAAAACCTCATCCAGGGGCAGGATAAAAAGGGTCAGCAGCATTGCCAGTGTGAGTAATGAGGAGTTTAGGAGATAGCTGCTGGTTGCTTATTTGAACTTGACAGCTTCATCTGTTCTGGGCTTCATTCTTAGCATTTCCAGGCTTCATTTCAGGACTCATTGATGTCTCCAAAGCCCCTGGAGGATTTTGACTATACGGACCCTTCCAGGTATCAGATGCCTTCTGTTACCCTGGTAATGGGGATTGTGCTCTCTGCAGGAGGCACCTCCTCTGAGGAGGAAGAGAGTGGCAAAAGGAAGAGGAGGCCAGGTGTCCCAATGTAGTTTCCAAGGGAGCAACCTGTGGGAGGAGAGAGACAGGCACAAGGGGCGCAGGGACAGCAGGTAGTCCAAGGGGCCGTAGAAGGTGCCACTATCCTGCTGCTAGGGTTTACAGGCGACGATGCAGCTACCTCAGTATGTCCGAGGTGCAACGCTGAAGGAGGCTGCACCTTCCAGGTACACAGCGAGCTCCATTTGTCATACAATTGGACCCGAGATCAACTCCATCTGTGTGGGTGGACATTTCATGCTAGTGGTTCTGAAAGTCACAGTGGCTATGCCTCCGGCTCTTTTCAGGCGTCAGTGGGGGATCTTTCTTGGGTCTCACAAATCAGCTGTCCACAGTTGCATCAAACTGGTGACTGAAGATCTGTTCAGGCATGCACTGACTTTAATTCATTTCTGCATGTATTATGCCAGTCAGGCTGAGCGAGCCAGAAGGTTTGCAGCAATTGCTGGGTTCCCCTGCATCTGACTGCACACATGTGGCCATCAAGGCACCAGCGGGTCAGTCGGGTGTCTTCGTCAACAGAATGGATTCCACTTGATGAATGTCCAGATAGTTTGTGACCAAAGACACAGAATCTGCAAGCTTGTACAAGGTACCCTGGCAGCTCCCATGATGCTTACATCCTGAGACACTCCCAGATGCCAAGGCTCTTCAGTGCTCCAGCCCAAGTGGGTGGATGGCTACTGGGCGACAAGGGCTACTCGTTGAAAAGATGGCTTATGACGCGCCTCTGCCACACAAGAGGCCAAGCAGCAATATAATAGGAGTCATGCCTCCAAAAGGGTGGTGATAGAGAGGACCATAGGTCTTCTGAAGCTGTGCTTCCAATGCCTGGACCGTTCAGAGGGAGCACTACAATAACCCCCAGAGCAGGTGTCACTGATAGTGGTTGCATGCTGCATTCTCCACAATCTGGCACTGGCAAGGGGGGACCCACTGGAGGAAGAGAATTTTGATGCATCTCCACAGGCCACAGAGGATGAATCCAGTAGTGAGTTAGAAGAGGAGCATGGTGAGGAGAATGCTGTGGGTGTGAAGGCAGTCCTCTGTATCCTTCAGGGAGGCAGGAACACCAGGGATGCCTTGATCCAATGCTCCTTTAGCCTGGCTGCCAAAGATCTGCCAGGGCTGCCACCTCCGTCCATGATGTCTGAAATGACCCTTTCATTTGAACCCAAAGTTCATTCAGTTCCTGTGCAATAAAGTTTAGAGCCACTCACATCCAGCATTACATACTGGCATATTCTACATCAAAAAGATGAAGCATACTCAAGCCATTACAACAAAAACAAAATTTATACAATTTTCACATAAAACAAATGAACATTACCATCTCTGGTGTTAATGCCCACACCAGTAAACATATAAATAAAACATTGCAGAACAGAAGATCATCAGTGAACAGTCCCTCTTGTGCTCATAGTGCCTTAAACTTACATTTACAAGTGCTGCTTCTTGGTGCCCCCCAGCACCCACCCCTTCCGCTGGCAGCAGCATTGGAGTCAGCCTGCTGACTCTGTTGTCTTGTTGGGGCCTGGATGACCTTGGTGGTCATCCTCTGGCCCTGCCTCAGAGGAAGTGGCCAGTGCCATGGCTGGCATCTCATCAGTCATCGCAGCCTCATAAGGTGCATGGTCACTGGCAAAGGAGAGGAGGACCTACTGTCATCATCTAGAGTGCCCAGAGAGGAGCCCGCAGAGATGACAAACAGCTCATGCGCCAATGTGAGGTTTTTCTGGACCGCCCTGCTCACCATTGATGGACGGGCACCTAGCTGGGATACTGGGTGCCTCATCCATCTCCGTCCTTGGCACTTACCACCTGAGATCAATGCCTGTGTGAGGGCTTGCTTGTCCAATCTCAACCCCAGGAACCCCTGATTCTGTCCCTGGAGCTGCCTCTCCATGAAAGTTGCCACTCTCTCAGTGGAAGAGGCAGTACGCTCAGCCATGAGAGTCAACACAGTACTCATGCTCTGCATGGACTCCTCCACAACAGAGACAATGGCATGCATACCCTCATGCATCACCGTCAGATCCTCCCGCATATCTCCCTGGTCATCCAACATCTGCATCTAATGGACGACTCCAGAGGCTCATCATTTGCTTTTGACTCAGCATGTTCCTGGTCTCCAGCAATCCTCTGACTACTAGTGCCCTGGAAATTCTCTGCCTCCGCCTGGTCCTCAAGTGAGTGTGTAGTGCCCTCACCGCTTTGCACCAACATTCTAGTCACCGATCTAATGCCACCAAGGTGCTGGTATCTGCACTGGTGCCTGGTTCAGAGAGCAGTGTGACACAGGTGCATCTGAAGCCCGGTGGTCCACTGGCATCAGGGGTGACTTTTCAGGCTCCTGCAAATGAGTGCCTGCTGGCAAATCTAAGGGAGAACAACGACATGCCTTTAGTTTGAGTCTTCATGCTATCACTGTGCATGCCAGGCGCCCTGGTGAGACAATGGAGATCTGCATCATGATGCCATGGTCTTTCAATGATCAATGGGGACTCCAGGTTTGAGGCTCCCATTAATGATGAGACTACACAAGATTATTTACACCATCCGAAACTCTCACCTCTGTGCATTGCACTATCACCTTCGTCGGAGACCCCTACCTCTCCTCGACTGACTGAGGTGGGAGGTGGCTCTCCAACTCCAAAGCGTCCAGTTCAAACCTCATCATTATTGGGAGGTTTTGGGGGGAGGGGGGGCACACCTTTACTTGACCTCTCAATGTTGTTATGGCTCCTCTTCTTCTGAAAGGACAGAGGAGCATTGATTAGTCCGCTCTCTAACTGCAGCAGCATTGCTTCCTGGCCAAGCCCACCTGAGGAACACTTTGTAGAGCACATCCGAGTCGTGGCCCTCGAGCCGCAAGGCATTCAGCCCAAGCAGCCAGTGCTCACCCTCTTGGCCAGCTCCAGCATCATTGACGGTTGGCAATCAGATTGTAACACCCACACTTCTCCGCACTGTTCCATGTCAACATGGTACTCACCCTTGCCGAGTGCAGCAGGTCTTGAAATCTTTTGCAGCACTACATCCATGTGTACCACAGAACATTGTGGCTGCTGACCTTAGCTGCCACCTCCTCCCAAGCTTTTTCAGTCAGGTGCAGTGGCCTCCTCCTGCCTTCCCTGGGAATGAGGGTGTCCCACCTGACAGCCACCTCTTCCACGAGAAGGGTGAGGCAAATGGGGGGCCGAGTGCCCACCCGACCTGCCCTCCTGCCTGATATCTTCAGCTGCTGTTGAGGCTATAGCTCCAGTCTGCAGACCACTGAATATGAGCTCCCTTCAGGGAGCTGCCTCTGCAAATTTTAAACCGACCACCGTGTCTCCACTGGCACCTGCCCAGCCCTTCCCAACCATTGGGAAGACCCGTTTCATGCTGGGCAGGCATTAATTGGCCAGCCAATATGAAATCACAATCGTGGGCCAATTGAGGTCAGGAGCCTGTTTCACGACCACTCCCGGGCCCGCCAATCGTGCATGCCAACCAAGGGTAAAATTCAGACCACTAATTTTCTCATGATGCAAGACATAATTGACAGCACTCGGTTGGGTCTGTGAGCTTCCTCAAATAGAGGAGTCCCTTATGTGAATCATAAAAGGTACTTAAATCAGTACAGAGATAGTATGGAGTCATTGACATAAAATAATATTGACTGACAGGAAACCTTGGCTACTACCTGTTTATGTGGCTCTTGGCACTATTGTATTCACCATCTGCTGCAGTGGAACAAAGGTACAATAATGCTTATGCTTCTACCAGTGTCACTATGGAGAACATCACTAGCATACTAAAACAGAGGTTCTATGTCTGGGGCATGCAAAGGAAGTCCTCCATTTTATTCCCATAAAACTATCCAGGGTCGTTATCATCTGTTATATTTTCCATACTTTTCAACAAAAAGTGTTTCACCTGGAGAAAGTAGAACTGGAGCAGATTGGAACTGGAGCCAAAGTCAGCAGACCTGTCAGATGAGGACAAAAAGTTGAAGAATGCAGAGCTCATACTGGTGGAACCATCCATTGAATTCTCAGCACAGAGACAATGACCTTCCATTCCTTTCCGCAATCAATCAGCTCAAAAACTCAAGCCATTGACCATCTATACACCTCCTTACCAACACAGTATTTAATATAGAAACCTGAACCCCCACCAATCCATAAAAGTACTATACACAAAGCATTACCTGTACTCCAAATGCTTGTTTTACAGAATTGCAACATCTCATGCCAGGTTAACTTTTTCCAACAGAGTACTTTCCCTTTCTAACAGTGGGTGTCTCTTCTGCTCTGCCAATTAGTCTAATACTGAGTAAGAAAGCTGGGTTTTGCTATCTTGACAAATATATGTTAAGGAACAAGATAAACCCTTAATTTCCTTTAATTATTTCTCACTAATGAGCCATATGGGCTTTTACCTTCTAGTGTAGGTATGGTGATAAATGATGCCTGACTAGGCTCCCTAAAGCATCTTGTATTTAACCCAGTTCAAATCAAATTGAATTTAATTTGCTAACCTTCAATTAGGTTACCCTCAAGTTGCCAAGTGAGTGAATTAGCTCTTCTCATCAAATCATCAAGGAAGAATTCAGACCACAAGACATGTACTAAACACTAAGATAAAAGCAAAATACTGTGGATGCTGGAAATCTGAAACAAAAACAAAAATAGCTGGAAAAACTCAGCAGGTCTGGCAGCATCTGTGGATAGGAAGACAGTCTGAGTTTGGTCTAAACACTATTTAATAGTTAGAAATCACAACTTAAAGTTAAGTTTGATGCACAAGCACTTAACAGACATGCACAAATGTGATCAGAGTTTCCTAGCAGCTAAATAGCAATTCATTAATGGACAGATTTGTCTAACAACATGAGTAGCAAAGGTTACAAAGACAGTTCAGCCTATCAATGCAAATCAGTATTCATGGATGTTGAGCATTAACTATAGTGGTAATCAGAGCCTGAGGGAATAAATTGGTGAGATCCTTGAAGAGATAGCTGACGTGGTACCAGCTTTAAATAGTCTGTCAGATAGCACAAGTCTTGCCAAACAATATTGAGACTTACACGACTTCATCATAACACAAGAATTAGGAGCTGGAGTAGACAATTTGGACGTTTGAGCTTGCTGCATCATTTGACAAGATCATGGCTGATCTCCTACTTCAACTCCAAATATCCTCTTATCCCTTAATTCCCCTTCATCCTCGTGAGTGGAATGGTTGAGTGAATCTCTGGGATGCAGGCATTCACTTCTGGGTTGTTAAGTTGATTAATGCCTTTACAATTACATTATCTATTTCACCTGAATCTTTGGTTCTGGCTAAATCCACGAGTAATATCTGAACAGGTACCCCTTTCACCATTCTCAATCTCCAATTACTCACAAATTCATTAGCTTCTTAGTTCTGACTGGACAGCTGGTGTAACCACAATTTAGTTTCTAATCTCTGATAACCTGCCCTTTAAAAACATTTGAACTGGTAAAGCCACCTCTTACACTTGCTGGATAAAAATTCTTACAGAAAAATATAAGAAATAAAAATCTCCGTCTTAGTAACAAATAAGCTCTGGGCATCTGCAGGCCATTTACAATGTATTTCCTGTATGATCTCAAAAGCAGTCCTTCAGTAATTTTATGGGACAGTGTTCTGACAGCTGAAGGATGACAGCTACATACCACTGGCATGTTCCAGGACCTGAGCTGCAATCTGAAACCAGGGCCCTAAATCTTAGCAAAGGAAACTACAAGGGTATGAGGGGTGAGTTGGCTAAGATAGATTGAGGAACTTCGTTAAAAGGCACGACAGTGGATAGACAATGAATAATATTTGAGGAACGAATGTATGCATTGCAACAGTTATATACATTCCTTTCTGGCACAAAAACACAACAGGAAAAGTGGTCCAACCATGGCTAACAAAAGAAATTAAGGATAATATTGGATCCAAAGAGGGTTCATATAAAGTTGCTAGAAAAAGTAGCAAGCCTAAAAATTGGGAGAAGTTTAGAATTCATCAAAGGAGGACCAAGAGATTGATTTAGAGGGGGAAAATAGAGTATGGCAGTAAACTTGCAAAGAACATGAAAGCAGCAGGTTAAAGGTTCTATAAGTAAGTAACAAAAAAGGTTTAATGAAGACAAATGTATGTCCCTTACAGTCTGAAACAGGAGAATGTATAATAGAAAACAAGGAAATGACAGAGCAATTAAAAAACTACTTTGGTTCTGTCTTCACAGAAGAAGGCACAAATAACTTCCCAATGCAGGGGTTAAGGATATCTCTTCCTGGCTGGAGTGGGAGTTGTCATGATACATGTGGATACCAATGACAAGGGTAAGGCTAAGAAAGAGGTTCTGTTGAGAGAATATGAGCAGCTGGGAGCTAAATTTAAAAAGCAGAACATCAAAGGGAATAATCCTACCTGAGCCATGAGCAAATTGGCACAGACTTCATCCAGAGTGCCAGAGGGGGAGAGCAGTGAGACTTCATCCGGGGTGGGTGGGTGGGGGAGCAGTGAGACTTCATCCAGTGGGGGGAGAGAAGTGAGACTTCATCTGGGGGGGGGGGGGAGGGCAGTGGGACTTCATCCGGGGGTGGGGGTGGGGGGGGGAGGGGGGCAGTGGACCATTGGTGAGTGACAGGTGAGTAAACACTTGTTATATAAAGTTTAAGGTTTTTCAGTGCCACTCAGTCATGTAGAATGTGCAGCATGTGGGAAATCATGCAGGCACAAAATGCCCTCGACGACTACATCTGTAAGAAGTGTCACCAGCTGTGGGAACTTGAGCTCCTGGTTGTGGAACTTGACCAGTGGTTGGAGTCACTGTGGTGTATCCACAGCACTGAGTATTATGTTGGTAGCACGTTTAGAGAGGTGGCCACACTGCAACTAAGAAGTACACAGGCAGAGAGGAAATGGGTGACTGCTAGAGTATCTAAGAGAAATAGGAAGGTAGTGCAGGAATCCCCTAAGGCTATCTCACACTCTAACTGCTTTTCCATTCTGGATACTGATGAGTGAGATGGTTCTTAAGAGGACTGTAGCAAGAGCCAGGTTTGTGACACCATGGGTGGCTGAGCTGCACCGGAGGGGAGGTGGAAGAGTGGAAGTGCTGTAGTAGTAGGGGATTCTATAGTTAAGGGAGCAGACTGGCTTTTCTGTGGCTATAGATGTGACTCCAGGATGGTATGTTGCCTCCTTGGTGTCAGAGTCAAGGATGTCACAAAGCAGCTGCAGAACATTCTTTTGGGGGAGAGTAAACAGCCAGAGGTCGTGATCCACATTGGGAATAATGACATAAGTAGGAAAAGGGATGAGGTCCTGAAAGCAGATTTTAAGGAGCTAGGAAAGGAATTAAAAAGTAGGACCTCAAGGGCTGTAATCTCAGGATTATTCCCAGTGCCTCGTGTTAATCAGCATAAAGATAGGAGATAAAGCAGTTCAACACGTGGTCAGAGAAATGGAGTGGGAGGGAGGGTTTTGGATTTGAGGCATTGGGATCAGTTCTGGGGCAGGTGGGACCTGTGCAAGAAAGATGGGTTACATCTTAACAGGACTGGGACTAATATCCTCATGGTGAAATTTGCTAGTGATGTTGGGGAGGTTTTAAACTAGATTTGCAGGAGGCTGGGAACCTGAGGGGATACTCAGAGTGGAGAGGAGAAAAACTGGTGGTGGGAAGTAGTAAAGTATCAACTGATAAGGAGGATATATCAGTAGTATCAAGGCAGAGTTTGATAGAAATAGAGTAGGCAATAGTAAGCCATTAGATGGGGTCAAAATAAGGGGAAAGTAAAGCCTAAATCAGGGCTATTGTGCATGTAAGTGAATGCATGGAGTGTGGTTAAAAAAATTAAATGGCAGGCACAGATTGACAAATGGAATTATGATATTATTGCTATAACAGAGGCATGGCTCAAAGAAGGGCAGGGCTGGGTGTTAAATATTCCTGGGTACAACATGTTTAGGAGAGACAGGGAAGGAAGAAAATGTTGGGCGAGTGGTGAGTGGCAATATTGATTAAAGGCGGCATTACAGTTCTGGAGAGAGAGGATATTTCCAGAGGGATCAAGGATGGAATCTCTCTGGCTGGAGGTAAGGAATGAAAAGGGTGCAATGACATTGGTGTAGTATATAGGCCACCAACTAGTGGAAGAGGTGCGGAGAAACAAATTTGCAAATAAATGACAGGTGCAAAAATTAGAGTAATTATAATGGGGGACTTCAATTTCCAAATTATACACTGGGATAGGAATAGTACAAAGGGTCAAGAAGAGCAAGAGTTCCTCTAATGTGTCCAAGATAATTTTCTGTAGCAGTATGTTTCCAGTCCAACAAGAAGACATGCACTTATGGACCTGCTTGTGGGGAATGAGTTAGCCCAAGTGGATTGAATCAGAGGGAGAGCCTCTAGGGGACAGTGACCATTGTATCATAAGGTTTAGGTTAATCATGGAAAAGGACAAAGAACAATCCAGAGCAGGGATAATTAATTGGAGGGGAAAGCCAACTTTGATGGGATGAGAATGCCTCTGAGTCGAGTGACTTGGAATCAAATGTTGGCAGAAAAGAGTGGCTGAACAATGGGCCACCTTCAAAGAAAAAGTATTGCAGACAATGTCAAGCTACATTTACCTTGAAGGAGAAAGGTAGGACAAATAAACCCACCTTGGATGACGATAGAGATAGAGGTAAAGATGAAAAGGAAGTGTGCGTACGTCAGATTTCAGGTTGAAAATAATGGAGGATCAAGCTGGATATAGAAGTACCAGAAAGGAAGTGAAGCAACTAATAAAAGCAAGAGACCATGAAAAGAGGCTGGCAGCAAACATAAAAGGCAACCCCAAGGTCTTCCATAAGCATATAAATGATAAAAGAAAGAGTAGGGCTGATTAGGGACAAAAATGGGGACTTGCATGTGGAGGCTGGAGAAATAACAGAGGTATTGAACGAGTTCCTTGAATCTGTCTTTACAAAGGAAGAAGATGCTATCCAGGCCGAGGTGAGAGCGGAAGTAACTGGTGCACTAGAAGAGCTTACAATTAAGAGGAAGGAGGTGTTGGAAAGGCTATCTTTACTTAAAATGGATAAGATACCAGGACTGGATGAGATGCATCCAAAGGTACTGAGGGAAGTGAGTGGAAATTGCAGAGGCACTAGTGATAATCTTCCAGTCTTCCTTAGACACAGGGGAGGTGCCAGAGGACTGGAGAATTGAGAATGTTACACCCTTGTTCAAAAAGGGGTACAAGGATAAAGCTGGCAAGTACAGACAAGTCAGTTTGACCTCACTGGGAGGGGAACTTCTGGAAACTATAGTATGGGATAAAATCAATAGTCACTCAGACAAGTGCAGGATAATTAAGGAAAGCCAGCATGGATTCATTAAGGGAAAATTATGTTTAACTAATTTGCTTAAGTTTTTGAGGAGGTAACAGAGAAGGTTGAAAAGGAAATGCTATTGATGTGGTGTGTATGGATTTTCAAAAGGCATTTGATACAGTGCCACACAACAGACTTGTGAGCAAAATTCGAGGTTATGGAATAAAAGGGAAAGTAGACTCTTGGATGAGAAATTGGCTGAGTGACAGGAAACGGAGCAGTGATAAATGGTTGCCTTTCAGATTGGAGGAAGGCTTGTAGTAGAGTTCCTCAGGGATCAGTGTTGGGACTCTTGCTCTTCCTGACATATGATAATGACCTAGACTGATGTGCAGGGAATGATTCAAAAGGAGGTGCAGGAACAGAGGGACCTCAGTGTATATGTACAAAGGCCATTGAAGATGGCATGGCATGTTGAGAGAGCAGTTAATAAAGCATATAACATCTTCGGCTTTATTAATAGGGGCATTGAGCACAACAGTAAGGAGATCATGTTGAACTTGTATAAGACACTAGTTAGGCCTCATCTGGAATACTGTGTCCAGTTCTGGGCACCATATTTGAGGAAGGATGTGAAGGCTTTGGAGATAGTACAGAGGAGATTCACAAGGATGATTCCCGGGATGAAAAACTGTAGCTATGAGGATAGATTGGAGAGGTTGGGACTTTTTTTTTTCCCTTTGGAGAGAAAATAAGGTTGAGAGGAGACTTGATAGATGTATTCAAGATCCTGAGGGGTATGGACAGGGTAAAAAGTGAGAAACTGTTCCCACTCGAGAACATTAATAGCTAGAGGGCATGGATTCAAAATAGTTGGCAAAAGGAGTAAGTGTGATGTGGGGAAAATCTTTTTCAACCGTAGGATGGTTGGAGTCTGGAACAAACTTCCTGAAAGGGTCCTGGAGGCAGGTTCGAGTGAGGTTTTCAAAAGGGAATTAGATTGCTACCTGAAAAGAGAGAATGTGCAAGGTTAGGGGGAAAAGGAGTGGGACTAGGTGGAATGCTCTGAGAGCCAGTGCAGACTCAGTGGGCTGAATGGCCTCCTTCTGCCCTGTAAAGATACTGTGATAACATAGGGAGACAGTAGTTAAGAGTAATAAGCCCAACTCAATTGGCATAGAGAACAGGTGCTATGGGCTATCTCCAATGATGGGAGGAGCCATCGTGATCCACAGGTCAGCGACTACCTCCATCAAGTTGGCAGCCCCTGACTAGTAAAGTGCTGACCCACCACAGTCCATCTGTTTCAATGAGTGCTTAGAGTTTTGAGTCTCTGCTCAACAAAAGGACAGAATCCATTGCACGAAGCACACGAGCAAAAAGAAAGACACCAACTCTTCCTCTGGCAATCTGAAAAATCAGGATCATGTGCACCGGACTGAAAGGCAACTTGCAGCTGGTCTATAATACGCACAGGACTGCTATGATCAACATTGAACTTGATAGGCTGAACATCAGCATAGCATCTTTCAAGAGACCAGGCTCACTGAGAGCGAATCACTTAAAGAAAAGCATTACAAGTTCATCTGATAGGAGAAGAATTCAAAAGAACCATGTGAGTAAGGTGTAGGCCTCACTCTCAGGAAATCACTACTTCCAGTGATAGAACCTTCCGCAAATGAATCAGAACACATTCTCTCCATCCACCTCTCAAATCAAACAAGGCCAGTTAACCTCATGAGTATCTGTGCTCCAATGCTGAGTTTTGTGTAACTAACTTTGTGTTCTTTCAGAACAAATCATGCCATAATGTGTCCTAGAGACATCCAAGATCAGAGCATTGGCACCAGCCGGATCTGATCATCACCAGACATGACTCTTTCTGAACAGCATTCTCAACACAGATCACTCCCTGGTGTGCTCTAAGGTTAGGATGCAATCCTTGAAGTCTTTTTCATTCAAAGCAGAAATACAGTCCTTGTATCAACATTGGCCATACTGCTGATCCAGATAAAAAAAGTTACATGATTTGATTGAACAGGGTCTCTCTGACAATCCCACTTACAGTGCAGTGCAGAAGCGAAATAGAACATAACTTGAGAAACCATCTACGATACTGTGTACTCAACATATGGGAAGCAAGAACAGAAAATGCTGACTGGTTCAAAGCTAACATCACTGTGATGGAGCCTGTCATTAGAGTTGAGCAGTCCACTCTCATTAATTATGAAAGATCTGAATGTACCAGGAACTGCTCAAAGTAAAGTCCAACAGACTGCTAGGTGGTGTGCCAGTGACTACTAGTTACAACTTTGCCAGAATATCCAGAGGTCCTTCAGCACAGGAATGTTAGGGGCATGTATGTAGTGATTAAAAAGGCAATAGGTCCATCAGCAAAGAAAATAGCTCCATTGAAAACAAAGGCAGGGGAAAACATCACCAAATGAAATAAAAAGTTGGAGAGGTGGGTGGAACACTCCCTTGAGTTGTACTCTAGGGGGAACACTGTCACCGAGGAAGCTCTGGACACCATGGAAATCCTGCCTGTCATGTCAGAGCTGGATAAGAAACTCCACAGTGGAGGAGCTTAGAAAGCTGTTGATTCACTTGCCATGGGTAAACCTCCAGGTGCTGATGCTTTACCGCTTGAACTCAGCAACCGAGGGAAATTGGCGCTCACTCCTGCAGCATGTGCACAAACTTCTCTATCTCTGCTGGAGGGAGGGGACAGTACCCTAGGATTTGAGTGATGCAAAGATTGTTGTCCTATACAAGGTCAAGGGTGACCACAATGCTTGCAACAGTTAGAGGCATCATACCCATGTTGCCCTTGTCAGATTGCAGATCCAGGCTGAATGCATCTACCCTGAATCCCAGTGTGGTTTCAGAACTGGCAGATCTACAATTGACATGATCTTCTCAGTCCAGCAGCTACTAGAGAAATGCATGAGAAAGGAGATCACTATATATTGCCTTCATTGATCTCAAAGACATTTGACCATCTGAGCAGAAACGATCTACTTAAGCTGGATATCAAACCCACAGTGGAGTGTGGGTATACTCACACCTGACAGTGTGGAGAAAATTGGCTGGCTACCTGCTGAAGCTGCTCCATATGATCTCCTCTTTCCATGATAGCTTACCTTTCCCATGTTATGAGTGAAACATTGAAACCCCTTAACCCTGTTTGACCCCAATGCAGTTTGTGTTCTGGCACCAATACTTTGGCATATTCTCTTTGCTGCTGTTGTATGCTTCCGGGTCATCTACAGAGGGTGTTTAAGTAAACACCAGAACTGATCAAAAGATGTTCAGCCCTGCTCACCTAAGTTCCAAGACAAAGGTACACCAAGTCCTCATCTGAGTTGCTGTACGCTGTTGATGCCACACCAGTATTCCATACTGAGGAATAACTTCAACAGCAAATAGACAGACTCACTCACCTGTAAAGAGTTTGGTATCAGGAAGACAAATGTCATGGGCCAGGGTTTTGTCAGACTGCCATCTTTCAGCATTGACAGTATGATAATCTTTTAAATGAAAACCAAATCAACAAAATTGGGATAAATCAGGCACAGCCCCTAATTCAGGTCAGCTGTAAAACCAAGAACAAAGTTTAAAGGAAACTTACAAACTTTAATTGACAGTATGATGCTGCAGGTTGTTGATAGCTCCACAATTACCAGCAATTTGTCAGTGATGCTAAAATCTACACACTCATCACAAAAGCTGCAGCTGTCACGTCCAAACTGTTTGTTTGTTTGTTTGTTTGTTATTCATTCATGGGATGTGGACTTCGCTGGCTGGGCCAGCATTTATTGCCCATCCCTAATTGCCCTTGAGCAGGTGGTGCTGAGCCACACACACTGCAGTCCAAGTGGTGTAGGTACACCCACAGTGCTGTTAGGGAAGGGGTTCCAAGGTTTTGATGTAGCAACAGTGAAGGAACGGTGATGTATTTCCAAGTCGGGATGGTGAGTGGTCTGAAGGGGAACTTCCAGGTGGTGGTGTTCCCATCGACCTGCTGCCCTTGTCCATCTAGATGGTAGTGGTCATGGGTTTGGAAGATGTTGTCTAAGAAGCCTTGGTGAATTCCAACAGTGATCTTGTAGATGGTACACACTGCTGCCACTATTCCTCAGTGTTAGAGGGAGTGAATGTTTGTTTGTGGAAGAGGTGCCAGTCAAGCGAGCTGCTTTGTCCTGGACAGTATCAAGCTTCTTGAGTGTTTGTTGGAGCTGTATTCATCCAGGCAAGTCTGGAGCATTCCATCACAATCCTAACTTTCCTTATAGGTTGAAGACTGGCTCTAGGGAATCAGGAGGTGAGCTACTCACTGCAGGGTTCCTAGCCTCTGACATGCTCTTGTAGTCACAGTATTTATATAGCTAATCTAGTTGTTTCTGGTTAATGGTAACCCCCAGGATGTTGCTGGTTGGGGATTCAGTGATGGTAATGCCATTGAATGTCAAGGATTGATGGTTAGATTCTCCCTTGTTGGAGATGGTCATTGCCTGGTACTTGTGTGGCACGAATGTTACTTACTACTTGTCAACCCAAGCCTGGATGTTGTCCAAATCTTGCTGCAATTGGACATGGACTGCTTCAGTATCTGAAGAGTCGCAAATGGCACTGAACATTGTGCAATCATCAGCGAACATCACCACTTCTAACCTTTTTATGATGGAAGGAAGGTCATTGATGAAGCAGCTGAAGATGGGTGGACCTAGAACACTATGCTGAAGACCTCCTGCACCAATGTCCTGGAGCTGAGATGATTGACCTCCAACAGCCACAACCATCTTCCTTTTGTGCTAGTTATGCCTCCAACCAGCAGAGAGATTTCCCCCTGTATGGAACAATAGCAACCTGACTGAGAACACCAAACTGAGTCTATTAAGCCTGCATACTCAGCACACTCCTCTACAGTCATGAGACCTAGACAACATATGCCATGCAGGAGAAAAGACTGAACAATATCCACCTTTGATGTCTCCGACATATCCTCTGCATCTCTTGACAGGACAAAGTCACCGACTTGGAGGACCTGGAGTGTTTTTAATTCATTCACAGGATGTGGGCTTTGCCCATCTCTAGTTGCACTTGAAGGTGGTGTGCTAATTCCATCAGCATACACATTGCTAAGCTACCAATATCTGCGCTGCCTCAGAGACATTCATCAGGTGGATAATGGCTGTATACCCAAAGACCTTCTGTACCATGGACTGGCCACTGTCTCAATCTCCCTGGGCATTCATACCTCTGCTGTAAGGACACCTGCAAGTGAAATATGAAGATGGCGAATATTGACACTGACAACTGGTAGGTAGTGCTGTGACCACTGGAGGCGGTGTTTTGAAGGGCATTGGAAGAGGGGAGCAGAAATGAAAAGCTCAGCTGGCTGAGAGGAGGACCAAGAGAAAACCAGCCAGCAATTTGTGCACCTTCTCAGCCTGCTCCTTCCTCTGCAGCAAATGTAGCAGAGACTGCCATGCTGGACTGGGGGCCCTAATGTCACACCATGTGATGCTTAACACAGGTTTGAAACCATAGTGCAAACCATTATCTTACGAGGTGGAAGGTTGCCACCACCACAACTATATAAATAAAGCTTTTGAATGCTGAAGCAGGCCTAGTACCCAAATGGAAACTATGGTGGGAGAAATTTGTTTGCATAGCATAATTTATAGCAACACCACTTCCATTGATGTTACATGGACTTGTCTTGATTCCTCAGGTGAATAGCCCATTGATATTGAACAGTACACCACTGCGTCATGTGCCCATAGCAAAGAGTTACAGACCATCGGTTGCCTCTTTGGACCTTCTGACTTTATATCGCTTTGACTCTGCTTCCTGCAGCTTGGAGCCTTTCTCTGCACCTCACTCTTAACTTCACTTAACAGGTTCCTGTCCTTCCTTTAACTAGAAAGTCTGCTTGGGACTTTCTCCCATTCCACTGCACTGGATTCTTGGGGACTTTGTTCTTTAGCTTGGGACTGGCTATCTGTCCCCTTTGCTCCAGTCTCTCCCTGGCAGCTACTTTCAACCAACTTTAACGTGGGAATGGCTATCTGCCCCCTTTTAGGTTGCTACTGCCTGGCAGCTGTCTTTAAAACTGAATTCAAACTGCTGTTTCTAGTTTCTTGTGTGTGTGTCTGTGGGAGGGACATGCCTCTCTGGACCCCTGTTGCTAGGCAACAGCCCAGTTTTTTCCTACTGGTGTTTGCTTAACTTCTCTTACAATTGTAAACCTTCATCAGAAATGCAGGCACCTTTTAAAATTAAACTAAAGCTCAACTTGACCTTTTCTTAACACGCACATACAGAAATGCAAATCAAATTTAAACACAAGCTAAAACTTATTCTTAACATCCACAAATACCAATATAACTTACTTAAACTATCTCTATTTCCTAACAAGGTCCTATTGCCCAGGTGGTTTGTCTCCACCCAGTTAAGTACTCAGGTGATTGTCTGGGTGCTTTGCTAATGGGAGATGTTCCATTCATCCTCTTTCATAGTCTTTGTTCCTGGTGCAGCTTTGCAAACAGGTTGTCTCCATTTTCAATAGTTTTGGAATGCGGCAGGTACAGTGATGTAAATATGCAGCCTTTGACTGATCACAAGTCACTGAAATTTGGTTTTAGTCTTTTTTAAAAAAAAATCAGGAGTTTCCATCCAGTATACTCAAAAATAATTTTTTGATGTAACACATGGTTTCACAACACCATGTACAGCAAGAAAGAGAAGCATATTAATTGTTTGTATCAAACAGTACAATGTATAATTCACTATTTCATAGCATATACTGTACTTAACTGTATGTAAAGAACCTGTCTTTTGGTTTAGAGTCTGGGTCCCATTCTGAGAGTATACATTCAGTCTCTTCTGAATGGTGGCATGTTCCATATTTTGATAGTTGATGTATAAACAATGTTGAGTTTTTCTATCATTTACCTAGATATTCAGCAGAGAAATATATGATCCAGGTTGTTGAAGATATAAGGTCTGCTTATATAGGGCATGTGGCGCTGAACCCAAGAAAATATCACCTAGCTTTTATGCCAAAAAAGGTGACAGTAAGTTTAATAACATAAAGCCTAAATGTTCCTGAAGAGCAGTGAAATCTGGACTTAAGTCTGTGCTGCATGTCAGGGTCCTGAGGAAATCCTGGTGTACACACGTGCTCTAATGCCCAGTAAGTTTAAACTTCCAACGAGCTGCTCTGCACTGCACAGGACGCTCTGCAAGTGTCTCTGACCATGAGCTCAGAGTTGATGACTTGGGCCAGATATGAGGTACTTAACTGGATTCCCACCCTAGATATGTTACACTCAAGATTAACCAGAGTAACTGAACCAACCCCCTCAATCAACACCACTTCCACTACACACCCCGCCCCCCACCCCAGCTGAAGCTTACCAACCACCCACCCTCACTCAAATTCAATCCAATTACTCTTTTCAGCAACCCCCCCCCCACCATTCCATGACCTGACTATCCCCTGAAATCAACTACTCACCCAATTCTTGAGCTGTCCACCTACACAAAACCATACACCCATTCACTCATCCACCCTATACTAATCTGCAGCAAAACCTGAATAATATCCAAGCTTTCCAAATGACAGGTAACATTCATGCCACATAAAAGCCAAAAAAATGACCATCTCCAACAACAGAAAGTTCAGTAATCTCTCCCTGACTTTCAACAACAACATTATCATTGTGTCTCCTATCATTACCATTTTGGGAATTACCATTGAATCAAAGATTAACTAGACCAGTCATATCTACAGTGTGGTTACAAGAGCAGGGTAGGGGCTGAGCACTCTGTGATGAGTGACTTACCTCAACATATGCAGTAGTTCGAGGAGAAAACATACCATCATCCTCTAGGCTGAAACAGAGCCCTAAAAGGTTAATGGTTGTGGCCAACATAAAGAAGTCTAGCAGCTACATAATTGTCACCATCCTGACTGGTTGTCCTGTAGAAATACAGCTCTGAATAAGCTCGAAACCTTTCCAGTTAAAAGTCAGGAAGGCAGGAACAATCCTGTTCAAATCCCACTAGAAACTTCACAACTCAGGCATCAATTCCATTCCCCTTCTTGGCTGATCACTCAAGTTGAATTCAATAGTAAACAACCTTGGTGTCCTGTTTGTCTTTCAGCTGAACTTCAAACCTCACAGTTGGATCATTACATAAACCAGCCATCTCCAGTACTGTAACATCTTCCTATCTCTCTATTTTACCTCCATTCCAAGTGAAACCATTTTCTACATTATTGTTCCTGCGTAAAGTCTTGGATTATCCATTGCTCTCCCCTCTAGTTTCCCAGATTACACATCACATATAAAAGCCACCTCATTTCGACATTCACTTGCATCTGACTCATACTAAGTCTTGCACATACCTATCATCCTTGAGCTCACTGATTTCCATTGACTTACCATCTACAAACTTTGAAATCCTCCTCCCTCTTTTGAAATCCCTTCAGGACCTCACTCTAAACTACCTCTGCAATGTTCTCCAGCTCTATCTAACCTCTCACTTTAAGCTATTGCATGTCCCTCTGGAAATGTCTTCCTAAACTTTTTCCACCTTGCTGTCTCTCTCCCATCTTCAAAAAGCTGATCAAAACCTACCTCCTCAATCATTGTGCCTTGCACTACTTCCCTACTCTTTCTCTCTCTCCCATGAGCACTCAATGTTGTCCAACCCACTGTAAAATACTGAGATTTTTACTTAAGTCAAAGTCACATTATATTGTAAGAAGGTTGTTGTTCAACTTTAGAAAGTATATGAATACAATTTTAGTTGTAACTACTGAACTGTGCCATAAATAGCTTGATTTATTTTGATAACTAACTCTTTAAAAGCGCACCATAGCATGTTCAACATTTGGCATATATATCTCATCTGATTAGAAAGTTAGCACAGAAAGTAGAATGCCAGATAGGACCAGGGCAGATTATAGAAAGATGAATAAACTAGTTGAGGTGAGTTGGAAGAAGAATTGGGCATATAGGACTGTGGAGCAACAGTGGAATGTTTTATGATGTGTAAGTGTAACTTGTTGAAATTCTTGAAATTAGTTGTAACAGATCAGATCAGCAAGAAGAAAACTTTGCCTAGACTTATCAGTCCAACTGTAGAGTGAGAATCTTGGAAAAATTAGAAAATGAAAAAAAAATTTTTGTTCAATTTATTTGCAACAGAATATTTAAACCAGGCTTATTTTTAGTTGCAGACCACAGCCTGTGCAGGCTAACAAATTGGACCATGTCCTATTAAATTTGCCATTTAGGCTTTATCTCATTCAGGATACTGATGGGGAAAGACTGTACCGAACATATATGGTACCTGTATGATTATGTACATTGTTTTACACTGATGTTCAATGTTGAAATTGTGTTAATTCTCTGGCTAAATTACTCCATCTAGTGGAACAAAGTATTAACTGCAGTTATTAAAATTGTAATAAGAAGATGCCTCACTTTTTTGTTCAATTTATATATTGTTGGATTCCTACGACACGGAAAGAAACCCACCACTATGTACTTTAAAACTTCATCCTTTTTGCTATTTATTTTAAAACTGGTCGTCTTCTGCTGAACAAAGAAAATGAAGATGGCTGCTACAAGTCACCTGATCATAGGTCCCAGGAAAAAGGCCAACCCATCCCCAGGATTTTCAAGGACAAAAGAATTATTTTCTCAGTTTCTGGAATGTCACACCTCATTATATTTAGAGAGCTACTAACAGACTCACATCGCACTTGGGACTGTTCAGACTAATTTCAAAGGGAACTACAAGGATATCATTTGCATTTGATAAGCCAACCTTACTAGCGGAGTCAGTGGGTCTGCTAAGATAATGGCTTCCCAATGCCAGACCCTCAGCAATTAATGACTGAGACATTATCAGTCCTGAAACCAAAGCCAATTCCAGATGTTGGATAAAAATCCCTGTTGCAGTCATTATAGAGAAGGAAGGTCACATGACCCAAGCCTCTGGCCTTTTGGGCAATTTAAAATTACATCTCTAGCCTTCACAGCCAGACTGCAGTTTTAACATCAACTGGACAGAACTCCAGCAGCCAGGCTGGGTAAGCAGTCAACTCCACAAAGACTGTTTGAATCTAACAGTCTCTGATCGACACCTGTCAAGTAGTCTAAACACAGAAAAGCCCATCGTGCATCAGCAGTATTTGTTTCAAGCCTTTTTGTATCATTTAACCAGCCAGAAATTCATCAGAATAGAACCCAACCATGAAGGAAACATCCCCTGGACTCTGGCTTTGGACTCTGCAACTCACATGAACTAATATTAATTTTTTTTGTGGTTTTTATATTGCAAAACTCCTTTCCTCTATCCCCCACTTACACTTTTTGAATGTTCAAAGTGGGAAGTGGTGAACACTTGATAAAGGAGAACCAATAGATGTGGTGTATTTTGGATTTCCAGAAGGCATTCAGTAAGGTGCCACATAAAAGGTTGATGCACAAGATGGGAGCTGAAGGTATTGGGGGTAATGTATTAGCATGGATTGAGGATTGGTTAACATACAGAAGACAGGATTAATGGGTCTTTTTCAGGTTGAAAAGATGTAACTAGTGGAGTGCCACAAGGATCAGCCCTGGGGCCTCAACTATTTAATATCTATATTAATGACTTGGAGGAGGGGGTAGAGTGTAATGTATCCAGATTTGCTGATGAAACAAAAATAGGTGGGAGGGCATGTTGTGATGATATAAGAAATCTGCAAGGGGATTTAGATAGGTTGAATAATAGGGCAAAAATTTGGCAGATGGAGTTTAATGTCAGAAAGTGTGAGGTCATGCACTTTGGTAGGAAGAATCAAAAGGCAGACTATTATATAAATGAAGAGAGACTCCAAAAAAGTGCAGCACACAGGGATCTATGTGTTCATGTGCATGAAATACAAAAAGTTAGCATGCAGGTGCAGCAAGTAATTAAGAAGGCAAATGGAATTTTGGCCTGTATTGCTAGGGGGTTGGAGTTTAAAAATAGAGAAGTCTTGTTACAACTGTACAGGGTGTTGGTGAGGCCACACCTGGAGTACTCTGTACAGTTTTGGTCCCTGTATTTTAGAAAGGATATACAATCATTGGAGGCAGTTCAAAAGAGATTCAGTAGGCTGATTACTGGGATGTAGAGGTTGAATTCTCAAGAACGGCCAAACAGATTAGGCCTTTATTCATTAGAGTTTAGAAGAATGAGAGGTGATTTTATTGAAACATACAAGATTCTGAGGTTGTTGACAGAGTAGATGTCGAGAAGATGTTTCCACTAGTGGGGAAATCTCGAACTTGGGGACATAGTTACAGAATAAGGGGACACTCACTTAAAACTGAGATGCGAAGGAATTTCTTCTCTGAAGGTAGTGAATGTCTGGAATTCACTACCCCAGAGAGTTGTGGAGGCTAGATCACTGAAAGTATTTAAAGAGGAGATAGGAAGATTTTTAAAATATCGGGGAGTCGAGGATTATGAGAATCTGGCAAGAAAGAGGAGTTGAGGCCTGGGGCAGATCAGCCATGATCTTTTTGAATGGTGGGGCAGGCTTGAGGGGCCAAATGGCCTACTCCTCCTATTTCTTATGTTCATTCCTTTTCTCTGGGTATTGAGTGTGTAAAATAAACTCACTTTTTGAGTTACTCCTAACTCGAGTTTGCTGCGGATTATTAGTAAAATTGGATCACAAAAACCGAGGTATTGGGACAACACGCCACCGCCTATTCTTTTAAAAATTAATTCGCAACACCTTCTGCTTACAATTGGAAATCAGTGCAGTTTAAATTGTGCCTTTCCTGTCTGTAACAATATCATGAAATAATACAGAATATGAGATTTCATTTTTCTGTAAGAAATGGACAAGATACTTTTTTGTCTTTTGCTGAAATTAACAAAACATGCATAAAATCGCAAAAACATTGTCCTGCAGCAGAGAGGGAAGTGAGTCAGTGAGTGTGGCACAATGTTTGATGATGCACCTGTCTTAGTTGAATAGTCAGCAGTATGTGCAAGCTATAAGATTTGAGCATGAGGCTAGCAGCAGTGCTAAGTGAGAGGATGAGGTGAGGTTATGAATCAAAACAAAAACAGAATTACCTGGAAAAACTCAGCAGGTCTGGCAGCATCGGCGGAGAAGAAAAGAGTTGACGTTTCGAGTCCTCATGACCCTTCGACAGAACTTGAGTTCGAGTCCAAGAAAGAGTTGAAATATAAGCTGGTTTAAGGTGTGTGTGTGGGGGGCGGAGAGATAGAGAGAGAGAGAGGTGGAGGGGGGGGTGTGGTTGTAGGGAGATACGGAAATCTTGTCGCAGAGAGGAACAGAACTTCTTCAAGGAGGTAGGCATTTCTTGAAGAGCAGTGGCAGTCAATTAAACACAGAGATAAAAACATAAAAACTGCGGATGCTGGAAATCCAAAACAAAAACAGAATTACCTGGAAAAACTCAGCAGGTCTGACAGCATCGACGGAGAAGAAAAGAGTTGACGTTTCGAGTCCTCATGACCCTTCGACAGAACTTGAGTTCGAGTCCAAGAAAGAGTTGAAATATAAGCTGGTTTAAGGTGTGTGTGTGGGGGGCGGAGAGATAGAGAGAGAGGGAGGTGGTGGGGGGTGGGGGTGGGTTTGGTTGTAGGGAGATATGGAAATCTTGTCGCAGAGAGGAACAGAACTTCTTCAAGGAGGTAGGCATTTCTTGAAGAGCAGTGGCAGTCAATTAAACACAGATAAAAACAAAAAAACTGCGGATGCTGGAAATCCAAAACAAAAACAGAATTACCTGGAAAAACTCAGCAGGTCTGGCAGCATCGGCGGAGAAGAAAAGAGTTGACGTTTCGAGTCCTCATGACCCTTCGACAGAACTTGAGTTCGAGTCCAAGAAAGAGTTGAAATATAAGCTGGTTATGAATGTTGGCTATAAGTCATGCTTGATGGAGAATGCTGGTAGGTGAGTGAAGGGTGAGTGTTGAATGGGCAGTTTTATGAGGCTAGTGTATTTGTAAGGATATGGCATCTGAAGATAGATTCACTGACTTTGAGCACTTGTGCAAGGTTATTTAAATGTTTTCCTGCCCTGTATCCAGGTCCTAAGGGTTATACTGCTTGCATTGACAGTGATGGCTAACTGCTCCCACGGCCCTCTGTGTCTGTCTGGAGAGCCTCCTGATCTCTTCTTTACCATTCCCCTACCAGCCTCTTCCCCCACCACCTCACCATATGCCTCTTTCACCAATATCCTCCAGTGCTGTGTCAGAGAACCTTGGAGTGTACTCTCTGCCCTGTTATATCATTTTTCACCCTCCTTCTGGCTCAGGACGTGTTCCCCAGCCATTTCCAGCATCTTCTGCAGCCAGAATGCACCTTCCTTTTCATAGGTGCAGGCTGGCTTTAAGTGGTACTGGTTAGGTTTAAGTGAGGCTAGCCTCCTGTGGAAACATAAAGGCAGTACTGTTCCCTATGATGTTGAAAAGTTAGAAATCCTGCTGCAGGATATGCACCAAAAGGAAGATAGACCTGTTGGGACAGAAAATGTTCCTCGGCTAAAAGTACAGGTGCCAGTTGCTTGGAGAGTGGTCACCAACCAATACTATGGTCCTGACACCAAGCTGAAAATTGGGAAGATACTTGTTAATATATTAGTGAGATAAGTACGATGCAATTTTGCGAATATTTCTTGAGGGATCATCATAGTACTATAATCCTTTTTTAATCTACCCAGGCATGTAGTTCAATTTGACCCACAAATTACAGGACAATAAATGAATGACTCACCCAAAGGTTCTTAAGTTTAATAATGCACATTTATTTGAACATATGGTTATAAATTTAAACTACAACACAATTCCCGGTGATACAGTATTCTGGCAGTACAATGCCCTCACTACCCTATTTCCGGTAGTACGATACCCTAGCAGCACAATGCCCAATATATTAGAAGTTGGTGGTCATATAATCACCTGAAGAGGCCAGTTTCTGCTGATTGAAGATTCTCTTCCTAATGATCAATTGGGCTCTCCCTGAGGTCTCCTTCTCAGAATCTATAAAACTCTTCTTTCCTTGACTGTAGTACCTAAATGTAAAAGTCACTGTGTTTTATATTGTTAAATTCCTTTCCAGTAATTTTCCATTCTGTCTGAAGCTGCAAGTAAGTGTTGCTTTGATCTTCAACTCAGGTCAGCTGAGTTGGCAAGTTTCCAGATATGAAACTCCAAACTATTATTTATGTATTATCAGAAGTCATTCTTAGATCCTCCAGGGTCAACTATCGGCCTTGGTGTCTTCTGATAGCGCCATATGAAAATGTCAATTCAGCAAATATTTTAAAGATAAACAACCACTGCTGCTCCCAGCTCGGCATTATTCTCAAAGCATGATGGTTAGATATTAAAAATTATGCCACTTTGCTTCTTTTCCTTACCAGTCAATGACTACCTCCTGGAGAGTTTGAGGGTAGGCTAGGTAGGAGGGAATGGTGAGTATGAGTTGGGGGAAAGGGAGCCAGAAAGGGTGGGAGGGTGAGGATGCATTGGTAATGGTAGAAAGGACAGCGAGGGTGGTTGGTGGGAACTTGGAGACAGACATAGACCCTGGGGATGGGAAGGTGGAGGTCAGGGAAGTCCATGTGGATGGGATGGGATTCTCAGGAAGGTAAGGAATGTGCATGTTCACCTGGACATCCTGTAAAGAAAAGAGTCCAGGGTGGTAGGTGATGGTGGGGAGATAGAATGTGATGCCAGGGGGGTCAACAGTTAAGGGGGGAAAGGACATGGGTGCCTGAGGGACGGGAAGGACAGGGGAGTTGAGCAAAACTTGAATACGCCCATGGTTGCCAAAATCGAAAGTGAGCGGAGCCTCGTGTTAGACGGGTGCAGGTGCTGCATGGGAGTGTGATCAGTGGGTGGGCGGAGATGCAGGTCAGCTCAGATGGACAACTGAAAGTGAACCCCAGCAGGCAGCATTGAAAATGCTCAGGACAGTGAAATAAGTGTGATGGATGAAGTTTCCGCATGCATTGGAGAGTGCTCCGAAAGACCCTCCCAAACACACACACTTGTCCCTCCAGAATCACTCATGGTCTGGCTGTATGCAGCTGAACTGCTAGTGAGGTGGATGCAGGGGTAAGATTCGCGAAGCCTGTCAATGAAGCTGAAAGACAACATTACACATTATTCAGTGAAAGTGAATATATTTTCAGATTATAAAGTGACAAAGTGTGTTCACCCATACAACCATTTGTGATCAGAATGTTTTTAACTTTTCTAGGCCCACCACTTCTTCTAGGTTCTGCCCTGACATTCGCAGCAGGAGCAGAGACAGTCTCTGCAATGGTTGGCCTGTTGCCTCTGATGACTTCGGCATGCATCATCTGGAGAGCCAAGGCCATGAGGGCCCCAGGTTGCTTTGGCTGTCCTCTTGTGGGCTGGCTGATCCTTCCGCAGTGACAGAGGACAAGGTTGAAGGGGTCACAGGCAAAGGGGATTCGGACGGAGCAGACAGCATCTGAGATTCCTAAATGGATGACCCGGGGTGTCCAGGTGGCGCTCCTCCTCCCTTCAGTACCCAAGGACCCCAGCCTGACTCCTTGAGATAAGGAGCATTTGGAGGGGCTTCAAGGTGCCCCATTTCCCTCTTCCATTGCTGGAACTCACCCATGGCTATGATGGAGTGCAGGTCTGCACGCATCTCCACGTTCTGCTGGACCAGGGGCTCCCAGGCATCCACCATCTTTCCCATGGAGACCTCCATACATGCACATGTGGGCACCACTTCATCAGAGAGCAGGCGGACACACTTGTCCGACTCACATGCCACTCTTTTGAGGGCTTCCAACAGCTCTGTGTGATGTTCCACTGCCTTCTGCTGATTCTCCATGGTCAGTTGGAAGACCAAATCCAGAGGCTCGTCATCTGACTCGGACCTCACAGATGCCTCTTCCCCAGCAGCCCTCTAAGGGCTGGGAGCTCGGCTGAACCTGCCTCCTCCTGCTGCGGACACGTGTCCGTGGGGTGACCACCAGATTGTGAACCCAAGCCTGCTCTAGATCTAGGTCCCATCGAGGTGCTGCGCTGATAGAGGTGGTTTAGTGCTGTGATGGGTCTTTCAGGCTGCTTATTTCCAGCTCTTAAATGGAAGAGGTGTGCTCTTGGCTGGAGGCAAGGACCTGGATGGAACTGAGGGACTGGCTGGCTGAGGGTGTCGATCACTTGGCAGAGCTCCCAGTGAACCAAGGTAGAAATAATTATTGTATGGCAGCAGAGTCAAAAGCAGGAGAGAGAGTACTCACAGTTGTGTTGAGAGAGAGATAATGTGGTGAATGATACTGTTAAAGCTGATAAACCGTTGAACCTCAGCACTCATAAATGCCATGCCGTTATCTGAACCGATTACGTCTGGTAGGCCATGAATGACTTACTTTTTCAATTGTAGTACCCAGCTTTGGTGACTTCACCTCCAATACATCCAGCCATTTTGAATGGGCTTCAACAATAAGCAGAAACATTGTTCCCAGGAAAGGTCCAACGTGATCAATGTGTAACCGCACCCTGGGTCTACCTGGCTACTCCCATGGGTGTAATGGAGCTGTCACTAGCAATTATTGCAGCTGCTGACATTGTACACAGTGCTTTACTAAACTGTCTATTTCGCCATCCATCCCAGGCCACCATAGATAGCTGCGTGCTATGGTCTTCATTCGGAAAATTCCTGGATGGGCACTGTGTAGTTCAAATAAAAGTGGCTCCCTTCCCTTTGGAAGAACTATTACTCATGTACCCCACAATATGATGCCATCCTGGCTGGTTATTTCATGTCTTCTGTTAAAGTACAGTTTCATTTCATCAGATACAGGCCCCTGTACCAAACATGTAGCAGTTGTTCTCATACTTGGGATAGGACTTGTCCAGCCTCTGATCTGTCAAACATATACCAGCGAGGAATCTAAGAAATTTAACAGTAAAACAAGTTCCTGTGGAACTGGGATGTGTTCACCATTTTCTTGTAAAGGCAAATGACTAAGGGCATCGACATTTGTGATTTGATTGCCAGGCCTATGTCTGAAAGTAAATTAAGACCCATCATTGGATCTTTGCTGTATAGCTTTTACCTCACTAAACAAACCAAACAATGGTTTATGGTCTGAAATGTTTGTAAAATGGTGACCGTGTATGTACTGGTGAAACTTCTTGACACCAAAGATGATGGACAGGCCTTGTTTTTCTATCTTTTCCACTATGGTAAGTGTCCTTGATACGCAACTTATTAGCCGTTCCATGCTATCGTCCGTCTGATGAGAGAGCAGTGCTCCCACTCCGTGGGGAGATGTGTCACATGTCAGCACCAATTTTTTTGTCAGGTCATAATGCACTAATAGATTGGACGAGTACAACAATTGTTTCACCTTTATGAAAGCTTCTTTCTGGGGTACCTCCCAAGACCAATGTTGGTTCTTTATGAGTAGAGAATGCAGGGGGGCAGCACTATAGACAAATTGAGTAAGAACCATCCATAATAATTGATCATTCCTATGAATGAATTGAGCTCTGAGGTGCTCTTTGGCACAGGTGCCTCTTTTATGGCTCTCACTTTCTCCTCAAACAGGTGGAGGCCCTGTGAATCTACCCAGTGACCCAAACAGATTACCCCTCTCACTTGGAACATGCATTTTTCTTTTTTTAATTGCTAGCTTACAAGAAATGTTTTAAGACTTCTAAGTTTGCCAAATGCTCTTTTCAGTGAATCCTGTCACCAATACATCATCTAAATAGACTACAACCTGGGGCAGTTCGTGCAGTAAACTTTCCATTATTCGCTGAAAGAAGACACGAGCTGAGGAGACACAGAAAGGCAATTGTGTATATTGGTGCAACCCTTTGTGGGTAGTAATTGTGACAAATTCCCAGGAGGCATTATCTTTGTGGAAGTTTTCCCTCCTGCTAGCTTGGCATACAGGTCTTCAATTTTTGGAATGGGGTGCCTGCCCAGTTTGGTTACTTTGTTAACCATTAGCTTGTAGTGAGCTTTGGACGCTTTGGTCAGGTTTAAGGACGGAGACTAAGGGTGCTGCCCACTCTGAGAACCGAGCAGCTTGGGCTCTCTGCAGCTTCCTCAAACAGAGGCCCGAACAATCCCCATCCACCACTACTCTCCTCCATCTGGCTGAACTTGTTCTCTCACTGAACAATTTCTCCTTAAATTTGACTCACTTTCTCCAAATAAAAGGTGTGGCTATGGGTACCCGCATGACCCCCAGTTATGCCTGTCTCTTTGGAAAGCAATGAAGGTGAGCAAGGCAAAAGAGAGATACGGAAATCTTGTCGCAGAGATGAACAAAACTTCTTCAATGAAGGCATTTCTTGAAGAGCGGTGGCAGTCAATTAAACACAGAGATAAAAACAAAAAAACTGCGGATGCTGGAAATCCAAAACAAAAACAAAAACAGAATTACCTGGAAAAACATTCCTTGTTCCAGTCCTACTCAGGCCCCCTCCCACAACTCTTTCTCCGGTACATCGATGATTGCTTTGGTACCGCTTCATGCTATCATCTGGATCTGGAAAAATTTATTAATTTTGCTTCCAATTTCCACCTCTCCATCATTTTCACGTGGTCCATCACTGACACTTCCCTTCCCTTCCTTGACCTCTCTGTCTCAATTTCTGGTGATAGATTGTCCATCAGTATTCATTACAAGCCTACCGACTCCCAATGCTACCTTGACTACAGATCCTCACACCCTGCTTCCTGTAAGGACTCCATCCCATTCTCTCAGTTCTTTCGCCTCCGTCGCATCTGTTCTGATTATTCCACTTTCAAAAACAATTCCTCTGACATGTCTTCCTTCTTCCTTAACCAGGGCCCTCAACCGTGTCCGGCCCATCTCCCACGCATCCGCCCTCACACCTTCCTCTCCCTTCCAGAACCATGATAGGGTCCCCCTTGTCCTCACTTATCACCCCACCAGCCTCCACATTCAAAGGATCATCCTCCGTCATTTCCACCAACTCCAGCATGATGCCACCACCAAACACATCTTCCCTTAACACCGCGCCCCCCCCCCCCCCCCCCCCCCCACCCCCCCCACCACCACCGGCAGCATTTTGCAGGGATTGTTCCCTCTAGGACACCCTGGTCCACTCCTCCATCACCCAATACATCTCAACCTCCTCCCACGGCACCTTCCCATGCAACCATAGAAGGTGCAAAACTTACCCCTTTACTTCCACCCTCCTTACCGTCCAAGGGCTCAAACACACCTTTCAAGTGAAACAGTGTTTCACTTGCACTTCCCTCAACTAAGTCTTCTGCATTCGCTGCTCTCAGCGCGGTTTCCTCTACATCGGCGAGACCAAACGCAGACCGAGTGACCGCTTTGCAAAACACTTTCGATCTGTCCGCAAGCATGGCCCAGACCTCCCTGTCGCTTGCCATTTCAACACACAACCCTGCTCGCATGCCCACATGTCCATCCTTGGCCTGCTGCAATGTTCCAATGAACTTCAACGCAAATTGCAGGAACAGCACCTCATCTTTCGACTAGGTACTTTACAGCCTTCTGGACTGATTATTGAGTTCAACAACTTTAGATCATGAACTCTCTCCTCCATCCCCACCTCCTTTCCGAACCCCCTTTTTCCAATAATTTATATAGATTTTTCTTTTCCCACCTATTTCCATTATTTTTAAATGTATTCCCATCCATCGTTTTATTTCTACCTTTTAGCCTATTTCGTTCCCCACCCCACCACCCCACTCCATCCCCACTAGGGCTATCTGTCCCTTGCTCATCCTACTTTCTATCCTTAATGTCCCCATTAACATATTTCTTAGCTAATATCACCACCATCAACTCCCCTTTGTCCTTTTGTCCATGACATTTTTTGGCAATCTCCACCTATCACTGGCCCTCTATCCAACTCTACCTGTCCCACCCCCTCTTAAACCAGCTTATATTTCACCTCTTTTCTATTTTTCCTTAGTTCTGATGAAGAGTCATTCGGACTCAAAACCCTTTCCGCAGATGGTGTCAGACCTGCAGAGTTTTTCCAGGTATTTTTGTTTTTGTTGTATAACACCCAGTTTCTCCAGCCTGTTCAACTCAGTGTTGACTTTTTCTCACAGGGCATATGGCACTGATCTCGCCTTCATGAAGGGAGGGGTTGCTTCCAGATCCACACAAACCTTGGCCTGCAGACCCTGGATTTTTCCCAGTTCAGCCTTGAAGACAGTGGCATACTTTCTAAGTAGCTCTGGTAGCCCACTAGCTCTAAACTGGAAGATTTCAGACCAGTCTAACTTAATCTCCTTTAATGAATTTCATCCAAGAAGGCTTGGCCCATCACTTGCTACCACCATCACGAGTCGCTGTACGGATTGGTTCCCAGAATGGACAGTTACTCTGCTTATGCCTTTTACTTGAATGTCTTCACTTGTGAACAATTTTAGCTTGGTAGTTGTTTGTTCCAAGCTTAATTGATTTTCACCATAATTCAAATATCTGAAGGTATGTTCCGTAATTACGGTAGTGGAAGCTCCCATATCTACTTCCATTTTAACAGGTTTGCCATTTACTTTCACTTTGACAAATATTGGTTCTGTCTTTCCAACTTTCAGATTAAACAATTGGTTGTTTCAGGCTCTTCTACATTATGGATTTCATTGGGCTTCTTCTTTTGTTTACAAGCCTGCCTGAATCTTTCCTTGCACTGCCTCATCATAAGTACATTTCTATGACAATAGTATTCAATTTTTTTAAACTGCCAGTTGCTAAAAGACTGACTGTTTCCACCTCTATTAATGATTTTGCTGCTATGTTATTTTTTTTTATTCTACAGCTAGTGAGAGATGTTTTCCACTTCTCAGCAGAATCTCACTTTTTCGCATCACTCCTGGCTGAGGTTTCCTACTTGATGTGGAGGACAGCACCATTTTGCTGTATTGCTTGTGAATCTTTTACAGTATATTCCAAGGCCAGCACTATCTCTAGCACCTTCTTAAAATCCAGATTCACTTCGGACAATAATCTTTTCTGAATAGTTCCCCTTTTCACAGCACACATTAAATGATTTCTGAGCATGGCATTCAGCATCGTACCGAACTCAAAATGTTCCGTTAGCTGTTTCAAATTTGCCATGTAGCATGCAATTGTATCACCTGGGGCTCTATTTTGCGAATTAAATTTGAACTCTGCATCGTGACTGAGGGCTTGGGTTGAAAATGTCCCTTCACGAGGTCCACTAGTTCATCAAAATTCTTTGAATCTGGGGCACTGGGTGCTGTCAGACTTCGAATCAAATTGTAGGTTTTGCTTCCACAAGTACTGAAGAGGATTGCTTGCCCGCCTCTTTCCCCCTTAATCTTGTTTGCTTGAAAAAATAACGTGAGGCATTCTATGTTTTGAGAAAAATCATCTGCGGCTGGTTCAAAAGGATTAATTCTCCCAAACTGTGGCATTTTGAGAGAGGATAACTTCTTCAATTCTAATGGAGGTTGCTACTTACAATCACCCAGTTAGGTACAGTGCCAATTTCTTTCTAACTTGATTTCTTCTGTTCAATCCTGTTTTATCCTCATCTCCAGTTTGTTGTATGGTGGCCAAGTTGTCTATTTGTAATAGAGTTGATCTACAGCCACTTCTTGAGTTGAAACAGTTTATTTATAATATACTCAGCAGCAACTACACATGTGATTTCAACTCCAACTCTATATCTGCACTGACTATGGAGGTAGCCAACAGAGGTAAGACCAACAGAGGACAACTAAAAAAGAAATAAGGAGGGAGAAGATTAAATATGAGGGTAAACTAGCCAGTAATATAAAAGAAGATTGCAAGAGTTTTTTTAGATATATAAAGGGTAAGAGAGAGGCAAAAGTGGACATTGGGCCGCTGAAAAATGACGCTGGAGAAGTAGTAGTGGGGAACAAAGAAATGGCAGAGGAACTGAATAGGTACTTTGCGTCAGTCTTCACCGTGGAAGACACGAATGACATCCCCAAAGTTCAAGAGAATCGGGGGGCAGAGGTGAGTATGGTGGTCATTACCAAGGAGAAGGTGCTAGGAAAACTGAAAGGTCTGAAGGTGGATAAATCACCTGGACCAGATGGATTACACCCCAGAGTTCTGAAGGAGATAGCTGAAGAGATAGTGCAGGCGTTAGTGGTGATCTTTCAGGAATCACTGGAGTCAGGGAGGGTCCCAGAGGACTGGAAAATCGCCAATGTAACCCCCCCATTTAAGAAGGGAGTGAGGCAAAAGACGGGAAATTACAGGCCAATTAGCCTGACTTTGGTTGTTGGTAAGATTTTAGAGTCCATTATTAATGATGAGATTTCAGAATACTTGGAAGTGCATGGTAAAATCGGGCAAAGTCAGCATGGTTTCATCAAGGGAAGGTCATGCTTGACAAATCTGTTAGAGTTCTTTGAGGAGGTAATGAGTAGGTTAAACAAAGGAGAGCCAATGGATGTTATCTACTTGGACTTCCAGAAGGCCTTTGACAATGTGCCGCACAGGAGGCTGCTCAGTAAGATAAGAGCCCATGGTGTTAGAGGCAAGGTACTAGCATGAATAGAAGATTGGCTGTCTGGCAGGAGGCAGAGAGTGGTGATAAAGGGGTCCTTCTCAGGATGACGGCCGGTGACTAGTGGAGTTCCGCAGGGGTCAGTGTTGGGACCATAACTTTTCACTTTATACATTAATGATCTAGATGAAGGAACTGAGGGCATCCTGGCTAAGTTTGCAGATGATACAAAGATAGGTAGAGGGACAGGTAGTATTGAGGAGGCGGGGAGGCTGCAGAAGGATTTGGACAGGTTAGGAGAATGGGCAAAGAAGTGGCAGATGGAATACAATGTGGGGAAGTGTGAGGTCATGCGCTTTGGTAAGAACAATAGAGGCATAGACTATTTTCTAAATGGGGAGAGAATTCAGAAATCTGGAGTGCAAAGGGACTTGGGAGTCCTAGTCCAGGATTCTCTTAAGGTTAACTTGCAGGTTGAGTCGGTGGTTAGGAAGGCAAATGCAACGTTGGCATTTATTTCGAGAGGACTGGAATATAAAAGCAGGGATGTGCTGCTGAGGCTTTATAAGGCTCTGGTCAGACCATATTTAGAATATTGTGAGCAATTTTGGGCCCTGTATCTCAGGAAGGATGTGCTGGCCCTGGAGAGGGTCCAGAGGAAGCTCACGAGAATGATCCCAGGAATGAAAGGCTTAACATATGAGGAACATTTGAGGACTCTGGCTCTATACTCGATGGAGTTTAGAAGGATGAGGGGGGATCTGATTGAAACTTACAGAATACTGAAAGGCCTGGATAGAGTGGACATGGGGAAGATGTTTCCATTAGTAGGAGAGACTGGGACCCGAGGGCACAGCGTCAGAGTAAAGGGAAGACCTTTTAGAACAGAGATGAGGAGAAACTTCTTTAGCCAGAGAGTGTTGAATCTATGGAATTCATTGCCACAGAAGGCTGTGGAGGCCAGGTTACTGAGTGTATTTAAGACCGAGATAGATAGGTTCTTGATTGGTAAGGGGATCAAAGGTTACGGGGAGAAGGCGGGAGAATGGGGTTGAGAAACTTATCAGCCATGATTGAATGGCGGAGCAGACTCGATGGGCCGAATGGCCTAATTTCTGCTCCTAAGTCTTATGGTCTAGCCGGACTACTCTCCTATTGGTTACTACAGATCATGTGATCTTCCCTAACAAATATTATTCTTAAAGGTACATTACACACTTAATAAAACCATAATTACTACAATATGCAAGGACCTTCTGGGCCTTGCTAAATTGCTTATGTTACTATCTCATATTTATATCATGAGATAGAGATTTTACTTAAAGTATTGACTTTAATCTTGTGCTATATCAGGAAATTTTTCAAAGTTTAGATTCGGTAAGTAATTTTACTCATTTTTAGGCACCATGAAGACGGACAGAAAGTATCTTGTGGGATAGAGATGTCTACAATCTAGAGGCTATCTTTTTACAGTAACAACATCAGTAACAAGCTATTAAGTTGTTTTTCCCCAAAGTTCTAATACATAATTATTAGAAAATAAGTCCACCACATAGTATATGGAAAATACTGATATTTGTCGTAATAAGTATGTCTATAATCATTTCACTGAGTATCTTCTAAGTTTCTAATCAATGCAAATGATGATTACGTACTATCAGAAATGGTAAAGAGCATGACGTAATAAATTCAATTGACAGATATAAGATTTAGCATGACCTTGGTTTCTTCGATCAAGGTACAAAAAGGATTCAAAACCAGCTTCACTCACAAGTTATATACTGTATTAATTCAGCTTGATACAATTGTTACAACAAGTAGCAAGTTTGTTTGAGACAAGTTGAGTGGGTTTGGAGAATGACAAGCCATTCATTTCAAATGGGAGCATCTTTGTGGACTTGTTCAATTTGATAACTAGGGGTTTTTTATATTTAAGCAGACACTTATTGAAATTCACTTGATTGCATGTTTGAAGGTATTTATTAGTCTGTCTTTTTCAATTTGCTGAGTCTCCCTAAAGCCTTAAAGAAACGATGGGGCCAAATATCTTGATGTGACGCAAAAAAATGCCATTAACAATTTAGTAGTTTAACACAGCAGTCAGGAGCTATTCAGTATTTCTAAATGTAACAGCTACTATAAAAATATAGATTTTGTTAAAGTTATTATTTTACCATTGTTTTACTGTTTAAATTTTTGTCAATTAAAACTTCAGACAAAATCGAGTGTGTCTAGTTTCTTCTAAAGATATGGAGAATTACATGAACAAACATGATAAAACTGGTACAAAAACAGAATTACCTGGAAAAACTCAGCAGGTCTGGCAGCATCGGCGGAGAAGAAAAGAGTTGACGTTTCGAGTCCTCATGACCCTTCGACAGAATTTGAGTTCGAGTCCAAGAAAGAGTTGAAATATAAGCTGGTTTAAGGTGTCGCGGTGGGGGGAGGAGGGAGAGAGAGAGATGCTGCCAGACCTGCTGAGTTTTTCCAGGTAATTGTTTTTGTTTTGGATTTCCAGCATCCGCAGTTTTTTTGTTTTTATATATGATAAAACTGGTAGCTGGAATAAACAGAGGATGACTCTGTTTGATCCTTGTGCACATTACAAATTTACCTCGATTTCTGGAAAAGTGAAAGCAATCTTTGGGCCATATGGTGCTAATGCTTATTCATGAGAGTTTGCTGAAACGTATTTTCCAGCCCCGTTGTAGCGGGACCTATCGCGGGAGGTTCGGCGGCCCAGCCAACAGTCCATTGGCTTTCGGTGGGACCAGCCAATCCCGGCGGCAAGTGATGCCGGGGTTAGGTTTACAATGAAACACATCGTGCTGTAGCACAGGGGCCCCAAATGACAGGGCCCCAAAACGCAGAAGCATTATTAACCCAAGAGCTTTGTCAGATAATATAACTTAATGACTGCTGCTTTTTTAGTTTGAATCTAGATTTAAGATTAGTATGAGATAACACAGGACAGACTTGTCCAATCCGACATGCAGGCAAAGCCTCCAATGTTGCCTCCAGCCGGGGTAAGTGCAGTGGAAAATTCTTAAAGGAAGTGCTCCTCCAATCACAGGCTGTTGCTCTCCTGCATTTGCTGCTGATAGGCTCACTCGTTGAAGAGAAGCAGTCTGTGACTGGGGGAACAGTAACATTGGTGGCTGTGAGTGGGCTCCGGAAACAGAGGTACTGGGGAGAAAGCGAGAGAGATAGACTCGCTCCGGGCCCAGGGCGGTGGCGAGACCACAAGGCTAGGGAAGGGGTGGGGGGTAAACAGCCGGACCAAAGTGGGTGGTGGGGGGATGGGAAAGAGGCTTGCTCCAGGAGAGGCTGCCTGCAATGATGGAGCAGGGTGGTGGGGGTGCACAGTGAGGATGGAAAGACTCACTATCCAGGGCTATGTGTGAGAGGGAGATTTAGAGTGGGTATGGGAGTGAGTGAGTGTGTGTGTTTTTTTTTATTCATTCATTCATGGGATGTGTGCTTTGCTGGCTTGGTCAGCATTTATTGCCTATCCCTAGTTGCCCTTGAGAAGGTGGTGGTGAGCTGCCTTTTTGAACCGCTGCAGTCCATGTGGTGTAGGTATACCCACAGTGCTATTAGGAAGGGAGGTCCAGGGTTTTGACCCAGTGACAGTGAAGGAATGGTGATGTATTTCCAAGTTAAGATGGTGAGTGACTTGGAGGGAACTTCCAGGTGGTGGTGTTCCCATCTATCTGCTGCCCTTGTCCTTCTACAAGGTAGTGGCCGTGGGCTTGGAAGGTGCTGGTGAAAGAGTTTTGGTGAATTCCTGCAGTGCATGTTGTAGATGGTACACACTGCTGTTACTGTGCATCGGTGGAGGGGGGAGTGAATGTTTGGGTATAGTGCCAATCAAGCAGGCTGCTTTGTTCTGGATGGTGTAAAACTTCTTGAGCAATTTGGGAGCTGTGCTCATTCAGGCAAGTGGGGAGCATTCCATCACACTCCTGACTTGTGCCTTGTACATGGTGGACAGACTTTGGAGAGTCAGGATGTGAGTTATTCGTTGCATGATTCCTAAACTCTGACCTGCCCTTGTAGCCACAGTATTTATATGGCTAGTCCAGTTCAGTTTCTGGTCAATGGTAACCACCAGGATGTTGATAGTGGGGATTCAGTGATGGTAATGCCATTGAACATCAAGGGGCGATGATTGGATTCTCTCTTGTTGGAGATGGTCATTGCCTGGCGTTTGTGTGGTGTGAATGTTATTTGCCACTTGTCAGCCCAAGCCTGGATGTTGTCCAGGTCTTGCTGCATTTGGACATAGACTGCTTCGGTATCTGAGGAATAACAAATGGTGCTGAACATTGTGCAATCATAAGTGAACATCCCCACTTCTAACCTTATGATGGAAGGAAGGTCATTGATGAAGCAGCTGATAATGGTTGGACCAAGGACACTATCCTGAGGAATTCCTGCAGTGATGTCCTGGAGCCGAGATGACTGACTTCCAACAACCACAACCATCTTCCTTTGTGCTAGGTACGACTCCAACCAACGGCGAGTTTTCCCCCTGATTCCCATTGACTCCAGTTTTGCTAGGGCTCCTTGCTGCCACACTCGGTCAAATGCTGCCTTGATGTCAAAGGCAGTCACTCTCACCTCATCTTGGGAGTTCAGCTCTTTTGTTCATGTTTGAACCAAGGCTGTGATGTGGTCTGGAGCTGAGTGACCCTGGTGGAACCCAAACTGAGCATCAGTGAGCAGGTTATTGCTAAGCAAGTGTGCTTGATAGCACTGTTGATGACCCTTTCCGTTACTTTACTGATGATCATGAGTAGACTGGTGGGGCATAATTGGCCAGGTTGGGGATTTGTCCTGCTTTTTGTGTACAGGATACACCTGCGCAATTTTCCACATGGTTGGTAGACACCAATGTTTGAGCTGTGCTGGAGCAGCTTGGTTAGGGTTATGGCAATTTCTGGAGCACAAGTCTCCAGTGCTATTGCCGGGATTATGTCAGGGCCCATAGCCTTTGCACTATCCAGTGCCTTCGGCCATTTCTTGATATCACACGGAGTGAATCAAATTGGCTGAAGACTGGCATCTATGATGCTGGGGACCTCCGGAGGAGGCCAAGATAGATCATCCACTCAGCACTTCCTGCTGAAGATTATAGCAAATGCTTCAGCCTTATCTTTTGCATTGATGTGCTGGACACCTCCATCACTGAGGATGGGGATATTTGTGGAGCTACCTCCTCCAGTGAGTTGTTTAATTGTCCACCACCATTCAGGACTGGGTGTGGCAGGACTATAGTGCTTAGATCTGATCCATTGGTTGTCGCATCGCTTAGCTCTTTTCTATTGCTTGCTGCTTATGCTGTTTGGCATGCAAGTAGTCCTGTGTTGTAGCTTCATCAGGCTGACACCTCAATTTTAGGTATGCCTGGTGTTGCTCCAGGCATGCCCTCCTGCACTCTTCATTGAACCAGGGTTGATCCCCTGGCTTGATGGTAATGACAGAATGGAGAATATGCCGGCCTATGAGGTTGCAAATTGTGTTTGAGTACAATTCAGCTGCTGATGGCTCACAGCGTCTCACGGATGCCCAGTCTTGAGTTGCTAGATCTGTTCGAATCTATCCCATTTACACAGTGTGTGGGAGTGAGTGTGCCTGCGGGTGTGGGAGTGAGTATTTATGTGGGTGTGGGAGTGAGTGTGGCTGTGGGTGTGGGAGTGGATATTTATGTGGCTGTGGGAGTGAGTGTGGCTGTGGGTATGGGAGTGGATGTTTATGTAGGTGTGGGAGTGAGTGAGTTGGTGGAATTTTATGTGCCCGCTGGTAGGAGGCGTGATAGGTGGTACGCACGGACAGTATGGCACGATCGGTTTCACAGCGGTGTGAAGGCAGGTCGCGATTGTCCACTCAGCCCGCCAACAGCGGCTCGCGTTTCCCACCAGCGGTCATTGGGGAGCTCACTGTAATATATCAGCATATCATTAAAAGGCCAATCCGCCAGGTTCTTGGAACCCCGCCGGATCGTCCATCTACATCAGTGGGAAAGCACATTGATGTGTTTCACAACAGCATGCAGGCGACTTGCGCTTGGTGGCCTTCACTTTGAGGGAACTGAGGTGAGTGAACAGCAGAATTTTTCACAGCTCACCAGTGTCACCTGTTGCTTGGCAGGCTGCAGGGGCGCTGGGGGCAAAGTGAAGTGCTGCCCTGCTACGTAGTCAACTGTTGTCAGAGGGGGGGGTGTCCGGGGGCAACGGCTGCCCAGCCTCGGGGGCGACTGTTGTCGGGGGTGGCAACTGCTGCCCTGGCATTGGATCCTGCGCACAAGAAATCAAGGTGGGGGGCAGAGTAGGTGAGGGAAGTGGTCACGCAGTAGGGGCACCTGTATAATCTGACCATTCCTCTGCAACTGAGACAGTTCAGGTGCAGCCATGGTAATATAATTGGGGTCGGGGTCCTCGACTACCAGCCCACATAAGCAACGCAGAGGCACTGAAGGGCCACCAAGTACTCCAGACCTTAGCCAACAACAAACCCCACCGCCCCCCCCCCCAACCCCCACCCCACCCCACCCCACCCACCCCCCACCACAGACTGTGAGTCTTTGACCACTTTACTGGACCGCGGAGCAGTTGGACTGCACACATTGTACAATCTCCTTGCCAATTTTGGCCATGTAGCAGTCACTGCTGGAGGCACTCACAGCCCCTTGCAATCTCAGCATCCCAGTTAGGAGCAATCTCAAGTCGCAGGTTGACAGAGCAGCCATGCAGTGCACTCATCTGTGGCCATTTGAGGGATGGCCAACACTCTCCAGGAAGCGTTTAAAGGTGGTCACACAGGGCTAGGGAAGATGCTTAGTACAATCATGCTAACCACATCTCTCTCTCGCATGCCGCAGGAGGACCACATCAGGAGCATGGATCCTGGTGACCTAACTGTATGCCTGATGGCCTACAGAGAGTGGAGAAGACAGAGGTGAGAGTGACTGAGGCTCTTGGCTGTGCAAAGGCAGAAGCAGCAATCTCAGGAAGAAGGAGCTGCTGGGGCTCCAACATACGGTGCCCAGGAGCAACAGTGAGCCGTGGTTGGTAGGCACCTATCGACACCCAGGGTCTATAGATGCCACCTGTCATTCCTGCAGCTGACTGAGAACCAGTGTCACCAACAACTGCGCATGTCTAGGGACCTGGTGGCTCACATCTGCCACTTACTGCAGGACTTGGCACCAAGGGGACGTGGAGGGCATCCACTGCCACTGGCTGTGAAAGTGACCGTGGTGCTCAATTTCTATGCCAATGGTTCCTTTCAGGGCTCCACAGGTGACCTCTGTGGGGTTTCACAATCTGCCACCCACAAATGCATCCATGAGGTCACGGATACCATCTTCTTAAGGGCACACAACTTTGTGCATTCCGCCCGGGACCGGGACAGCCAGATACAAGCCATTGGATTCTCCAAGATCTCGGGATTCCCACAGGTGCAGAGTGCAATCGACTACACCCATCTGGCGCTCAGGTCTCCGTCGCTACACATGTTGGACTACATCAACTGCAAGTGATTCCACTCACTGAATATGTAGCTGGTGTGCGACCACCAGAAATGCATCCTGCAGGTGTGTGCACAGTTTCCAGAGAGTGCGCACAATGCCTACATCCTCAGTCAGTCACAGATCCCTGGAATCTTCCAGGGTCCAAATAGGCTGCAGGGTTGGCTCCTTGGGGACAAGGGCTACCTGCAGAGGCTGTGACTGATGACACCCGTCTAGCGGCCTCAGTCTGCAGCAGAGCAATGGTATAACAAGGTTCATGCTGCAACTCGCAACTTGGTGGAGCAGACCATCAGGATGCTGAAGATGAGTTTCCGGTGTCTGGACCGGTCTGGTGGAGCCCTGCAATACAGTCCACAGAGGGTGTCACGCATCATTGTCGTCTGCTGTGCACTTTATAACCTGGTGCTGCAGCGGGGAGACAAGCTGGCTGGGAAGGAGATGGAGGAGCTGCACGTGAGCACCTTGATTTCGGACATTCCGCCAGTGGTCTGCAATCTCTCTCTCTCTCTTGTGTGCCAACTTGTGCTGCATGGATAGAGATGGAGAAAGAGTAAGCAGGATGCCTGCCAGGCTGCCTGGCCTGGCCGGGTTGAGGACAACGACAGTGAATATGAGAGAGCAAATGGTGATGTCCCTTGCACTGGCAGTGAGTGAGGGCCTTGTGGATGTATGATGGGTTTGTTGGTGCGTGAGTTGAGAGTGATGAGAAGTTGACTCAGGCAGAAAGGAGGTGATCATTCATCCTCTTGCGGCACTGGGTGGCTTTCCTCTTCTGAAGGGTATTTGTGCTGACCACCGCTGCCACCGCCTCCCAAGCTGGATTCGTCACGTTGCTTCCCATCCTGTGGCCAGAGTGGGGGTACAGGAAATCCTGCCCGGCCTTCATGGCATCCAGTAGTCGCTCGAGGGTCTTGTTGTTGAAGTGGGGGGCTGTAGTCTTTTTCCCTTTGCTGGCCATGTCTTCCATGCTGGAAGCAATGAGCTCTGTGCTTCTGTGTAACCTGACTTTAAACAGGGTGCCCGGCATGATGTGGTAGCGGAGTGATGGCTGGCGCATGCATCAGAGCCTGCCTGCCATGAAAACAGTGTATTTCCCAGGATTGCATAAATAATGAGGCGGGTTTGGGATGATATGGTGTGAAAACCCGCCATCGCGGCCAGCGGGTAAAACATCGTTTTACCCACCCACTGCCGCACTTAGTGCAAATCTGGGAAAATTCCACCCAGCATGTGAGCATGGGAGTATGTGGAAGTGTACTCCAGGTGAAGCAGCAAGCTTACCCCAGGCAAAGCAGAGGACTGAACCTAGGTGAGGCAGCAGATGGACCCCAAGCAAGGCAGCAGGGAGCAGTGGACCTCAGATGAGGTGAGAGAGAGAGAGTTTGAGGCTGATGGGGGAGCAAGAGTGTGTGAGAAGCGCTGCTCAATATGTGTATTTTCTTGGCTTCGGCTTTCAGGTCCCGGAGGATCTCAGGATGGGGGAAGGGGGTGACCCAGTGGGGGTGTAGTTCCCAGGAGGGAGGGTCAGGGTCCTGGGGTGGGGCCCAGAAAATGAATCTGAGCATAGGGCCCCACTAACTGTAAATCCGCCACTGAGTGGGGCCAGAAAACTCCACCCATAGGTTAAAAATATTTTCAGGGTACATCTCAGCCAAGCCTCATTATGCATTCTTGGTTGAGGGCCCAGACATCCATTAGAGTACTAAACACCCGAGTCCTGGAAAATATTTTTTGATTAACAGCTCCACCTCTCTAATCTTTGCTGTCAATTTCACAATGTCTATTTACACATGATGAGGAGGTTTCAAGTGCTTTCAGTTTCGACTATTGATATTTCAATGGGTCGGGATGATTGACACATTTATTGGCCTGTAGTAAAAAGGAACTTTCTTCTAAGAAATTGAAGAATTATCAATGAATGACATTTTGAAAAGTTATTTTTACACATACTGTTGTCACTATAGGGTTTAAAGTTTCTATACACTGTATAGTGGGTAAATGAACATTTAAGTGCCATAATTTGGCATGGGGGTGGTGGAATGAGGGGCTATAGGGGATGGGTGGGGCATACCTTGGCATGGGGGCATGAGGGGCCATGGGAGGGCATATGTTTGAATGGCTTATATATGGTACTGGCAAAGATGGGTCATATTGGACTCAACGTTAACTCTGTTTTTCTCTCCACAGATGCTGAGTTTTTCCAGCATTTTCTGTTTTTATTTCCTATCAATAAAAGCTCTGAAGCACAAAATCTAAACTCCAGTTATGTCTTGCTAGTCCATCAATAACTGTTCAAGTTATTGGTTATTCACAACTGTATAAATATTTATAAATTCAAGCCCAATTAATTGATTTTCATTGGCCAGCTGGCAAAATGATTAGCTCTAGAAGAACATCCATTTTTCCTGTGTTCCTTCATGTAATCTAAGGCACATTCTTTCAAGGGGGAGTAGACCGATAAAACAAACCATGGAAATCTCTGGTGCCTGAACACCCCACTCCTGCCTGTCACTGTATTGATTGGGCTTATTAGCCAAGGCTTCCAACCCTTCATCTATCTGTCTAACTTGATGCTGATCCCAGTGAAATTATATTCTTAAGGCTTTTTGTCAACCCTAACAATGATGGACAGCTGTTGAAAGCAAAATACTGCGGATGCTAGAAACGTGAAATAAAAACAAAAAGTGCTAGAAAAACTCAGCAGGTCTGGCATCATCTGTGGAGAGAGAAACAGAGTTAACATTTCGAGTCTGTATGACAATTCTGCTGGACAACTGTTGAATTCCTGTGTTCCTACCAGTTAGTAATTTTCACCTCATTATACCCAACTAGAGTGGGCGATGGTGGACAGAAGGGTTGAGAAAGGGTCCCTTCCAGCTTCTGGCAGAAATGAAGCCAAATATTAGGAATAATGTAAACATGGGCAAAGATCTAGTATAGCATCTCCTACCCAATTTTCTTCCCCAGTACTACTATTAAACTGATGGCAAAATAAATGAAAATAATTCTGCACAAAATGAATGTTATCATCTGAAAAGTTGTGTTTTATTGCAATTACTGGCACTACAGTTCCAAATGCAATCAGTCACAGATGGTACAACTCCTGGTTGCTAGGTATCACAAATTCTTTGACATTTTTAAATCAAGATCCACTTTATATTTTTTAAAAATCCCAATCACAAAACAGCTAAAAATTCATTGTTACAACTTCATTCTTGCCATTCAATTCCATGTAGCACTGGAGCATATGCGGGTGGGAAATCTATCAGTAAGTTATTCTGCTGGCTCCCAATCACTACATTTCTGAGATTTTTTTTGCCAAAAACGATGTATATTTTAAATATACTGAGCCAAACATGGGAGGATGAATTCAACATAGACAGCTGTGTTTCATTTTTCCCGTCAGTAAGAATGATGAGAGCGGGAAACAAGGGAATTATAGACCAGTTAGCCTGACATCTGGTATCAGAAAATTGCTTGAGTCTATAACTGAGGATAGGGTGACTGAACACCATGAACATTATCAGCTGACCAGAGAGAGCTACCATGCATTTGTAAAGGATAAGTCATGCCTAACAAATCTGAGTGAAATTTTTAAGAGGTGACTAAAGCAGTAGACAGGAGACAGGATGTTTTATATATACATATATAGAATTCGGAAGGCGTTCAATACGTCCCTTGTAAGACACTATGAGCTAAAGTTGAAGCTTATGGAATTAGAAGACATTTATTGACCTAGGTGAAAATTGGCTGAGTGGCAGGAATTGAGAGTAGAGATAATGGGAAGGTACTCTTAATTATCAGGAAGTGACTAGTAGCATCCCACAAGGATCTGTGTTGGGGCATCAACTATTCATCATATTTATTAATGACTTGGTTGATGATATGAGAGCCTGATATCTGAATTTGATGATTACCCAAAGATAGGCGGAATTGTAAATAGTGTAGATGGAAGCATAAAATTACAAAAGTGATATTGATTAATTAAATGACCAGGTAAAATAGTGGCAAATAGAGTTCAATATAGTTAAGTGTGACACAATCCACTACAGACCTAAAAAGGATAGGTCAGAATACTTCCTGCCTTCATCATGGTAGGCACAAACACAGATAAAAAAATAATAATGAGTAAAGTTTACCAGATCAGCATTAGTTCAATCAGGAAGGCAGAAAGCTCCAGTGACTAAATAGCAGTGGAGGAGAATCTGACTACATCCTCAAGGACAGAGTTTATTTTAAATTGAAAATTAAATCACAGCACAGAATATTACCACACAACCGTTGTGAAGTTGCTTCTTAACAAAGAATTAGTGTGCAGAATGAGCAATCGAATGACTTGATTTTACCTACCAAGCATTTCCTGATGTCTGAATACAAACAGTACAATTCAAGTATTAACACTGGCTTAAAAGCTAACTATGGATCCTGGAATTTGTTTTTTTAATTTATTCTTTCACAGCATGTGAGTGTCACTGGCAATGCCAGCATTTATTGCCCATCCCTAATTGCCTTCTTGAACTGCTGCAGTCTATATGGTATATGTACATCCACAAGACTGTAGGAAGGGAGTTCCAGGATTTTGACCCAATGACAATGAAGGAATGGCGATATCATTCCAAATCAGGATGGTGTATGACTTGGAGGGGAACTTGCAGGTGAAGTAAAGTGAACTTGCAAGTGTAAAAGCTGAAAATGCAAGAATTATACTACAAGACAATCTGTGCCCATAAGACACAGTTAGCTCACACTTTAACTGTTAAATTTTCATCGGCGTATTTCCAGCATTTCCTATTTATAATCGAAAATTTAAATATTTCATTTACAGCTATTCCATATTGTTTATATTCCATTGAATCCAGCTTAAAATTTGTGACTTCCCCCGCCTCACCACCCCAAACTCACAAGGAAATGCAGTTAATAAATGTATAATGAATCTAACTTCTAACCTCGATGTGTTTTCAGCAACATAAAAAGATTCCACAAAGCAATTTACTTATCAGTTGATTCCGAGTACCAGGGAGTGCTGCTGTTTGACTGATGAAATGCGGTGCCATTGAGCAATGTCACACAAGACATACAGACCTTATTCAGTGCAGACATTGAACAGAAAAGCTGTTCAAAGTATTGGTTTAAAAAGGTCACGGTGTCCACAAAATAGCCACTGAACACATAACCCAGTCAAGGATCTGGCTCACTGTCTCACAAGGACAAAAGGTGCATTCCAGCCTAAAACCTGTTCACTGCACATATCCTGAAAAACCATCAGAAGGCGTGATCCTGAATTGAATGGGGCTTTTGAAAAAAGAGCAATCAATGGGAGAGTAATCCAGAAACAATAAAGCCAGATGTGACTCATCAATCTAAGAACACCACCATATTTGGTAAAGAAACCACAGTTGTGAGAAGTTACATGGTGGAGCAGTCAAGTTTGTCCTTTTGAATATTTAGATAAGAAATGCTGTCTGCAGATGAGAGAGATACAGAAACGGCAGTAACACCTGAGGTAACCTAAGCCTGTGCTTTTGCCAGCCCGCACAACAGACAACTGACTACCTGGACATCAATCCACACAAGAACAAATGACCAGAAACTAGAAACCAACTTCATTCCTTCCAGAGGATTCCTGCAAACCTCTTCTATCCTGCCTGTTGAAACCCCTTAACCAAGTTTTTTACTAAAGAAGACATCTAATCCACCGTGGTCATCAGATTACACCAGGCAAGTGATATATGAACATTTCCATTTTTTCCCTTATAATTTGTAACAGTGCACTATCTTACCCCATAATTTTTCTTGAGCATGTTTGTGTGAGTGAGTACAGTAGTGTTCATTTTTGGTTTATTTAGGTTGATTTTCACCATGACGGAGATCCACGGTGGCAAAAATGGCAGAAGTACCCAAAAATCATAAACCCTGCCCCAAACACGGCGCTTCCCCCATTTTCACGAAGGAGGGAATGGGGGCAGTTTGCGTTTCACACATGCACAATTTACGGAGGCAGTTGGCTAGTTAAATCAGCTGCCTGCACTGAAGTTGGATTTTGATAGCCCAGGAGTGTGAAACCCAAAATGTGCAGAGTAGACCTGGTAAGAGCAGATCTAATCTTGGTGATTTCCTTTGGCTAGCCAGGGTGTCCCTTCGGAGAGGTAAAGTACCCTTTTCGACCTGATCCTGGAACACCTTTGAGGGAGGTAAGGTGTCCTTCGGTGGAGGTCAAGTGCCATTTGGAATTATTAAAATTAGGCATGTATGTTTGTAAAGGTGTATAAACTCATTAACTGTCAAATTCATTGGAACTGTGAAAAGACCTGGCAAAATAAACCATCAAAACTATCAAGAGGACCTGGCAAAAGTGTCATAAGAATCTGTCAAAAGGACCTGTCAAAAGCATCTATCAAAGGGAGCTGTCAAGGCGTTTAAAAGTCCAGCCCTTTAAATCTTTGAAAAAAATGTCTGGAGTGTTTAAAAAAAAATCATTGCTTGCTATTTCTATTTCACTCAGTCTGTTGACATAACTCTGAAGGTTTCCATTACTGGATTGGTGCTGCATGACTGATTTCACAACCATCCAATATCACAGTAGGGTGTCTGCCATTTCACAGTTTGACAGCTACAAGTGGTTATAGACTCCTTTGAAGCGGGACTTTGAATTCCAACACTCGTTATTATAATGGATTATGTACTTGAATGAATTGAAATTGAAGGAATGTAAATGTAGTTAATAGGTTTTTATGAATGAGATTTTTTTCAATATAGTGAAGTCTGCAATAGACACTTAGAACTTCAATTTATAGAACTTTACTTATCTCATCTCTGCATAGGTCCTGAGGTCTGCCTCTCAGATTAGAATCCCGAGCTAATGGGCTGAAATTTACACCTACGGGATTTTACGTTCCCGCCAACTCAACGGAGCTTAGAATGGCTCGCTGTATTTTACAGCCCCATCGCCCCCGCCCCCCAACCCAATGGGGCTGTAGAATTCTGGCCAATATCTCCAATTTATAGACCCCAGAAGGATCTCTTAACAGGGCTTTTTCAAAGTGAAGTATATCAGTAAATAGAAGTGGTAATAAAATCGTGCACTTCTATGACTGCAGGGTATTAAACTATTTAAATAATGGATCAAGAATTTAAGATAAATATCAAGTTGAGCATTAAAATATATTATATTCCTAATTAAAGCAGGGAACATTTTTGTTCAAGGAATGCTCTTATTTCAAAAGATGCTAGACTAGGTCATGGTCAAACCGTCTTTTTTACCTTCAGTTGCTGCCTGTACGATAGAGCTAGTTTACATTCATTTCAATTATATGGTACTATAATAACTTGCATTAACTCCCAGTAAGCACATCTGAAAAGTGTAGATATGTAACAAATTATAAATAATGACAGCTGCTTTGGATCATGTTACTAGACAGTAATACAGGACTCCAGTTGTTTATAAGCCACTTGGACTTCCAAGAAGATTTTTTCTCACTATCACAGTAACAAAGATGTCACTGTCATTGTAAGAAACAAATTGAAAGGGAGCATGTTCGTTGTTAGTTGGCATCAAGCAAAGTCATCATTCAAACAGACTGTAACTAAATAAAATTAAAACCGAACGCTTATGTATGAATTACTCGAGTGATTTCAATATAGTGACGTCTGCAATAGACACTTAGAACTTCAATTTATAGAACTTTACTTATCTCATCTCTGCATGGGTCCTGAGGTCTTAGTCTTAAGTCTGAATCTTCTCACGTCTGGTACGTGTAATTGGCGGACCCTCGACTGGCAATTAGGGCCCGCCCAGCATGAAACGTATCTTCTGAATGGTTGGGCGGGGGAGGGGGCGGGGGAGGGGGCGGGGGGGTTGTCGGGCACCGGGTCCAATGGTGATCCGGCGGGTGGTTTAAAATTTGCAGAGGCAGCTCCCTGAAGGCTGCCAGGGGAGAGTCTTTCTTCGGTCTGGAGACTGGAGCAATGGCCTCACCAGTGGCTGAAGATGTCAGGTGGGAGGGCAGGTTGCATGGGCACTCAGTTCTGCGTTTCTTGGACGAGTGCCTCTTGGTCCTCATGAAGGAGGTGGGTGTCAGGTGGGACACCTTCGCTCCCAGGGGTGGCAGGCGGAGGCCACCGCACTGGACGAAAAAAACTTGGGAGGAGGTGGCAGCCAAGGTCAGCAGCATCTTGAGGCGCACATGGGTGCCGTGCTGCAAAAGGTTCAACGACCTGCTGCACTCAGCAAGGGGAGTACCATGTTGGCATGGATCAGTGTGGTGAAGTGTTAAGGGCTGGCACTGCACCCCGTGGAGCTTAAGGGTCTTACAGTCTGAGTGCCAACTGTCAATGACACCAGAAGTGGCCAAGGGGTTGAGCCCTAGCTGCTTGCCCTGAGTGTCTTGCAGCTCGAGGGTGATGACTTGGATGTGCCCTGCACGGTGCTCCTCGGGTAGAGTTGGCCAGGGTGCAATGCCGCTGCAGGTAGGGAGTGGACTAATCAATGCTCCTCTGTCCTTTCAGAAGAAGAGGAGCCATAACAACATTGAGAGGTCAAGGACAGGCAGAGGCCCCCCAAACCTCCTAATCATGACAAAGTTTGAAATGGATTCTTTGGAGCTGGAGAGCCGCCACCCACCTCAGTCAGCCGGTCATGGAGAGGCAGGGGTCTCTGATGAAGATAAGAGTGCAGTGTACAGAGGTGAGAGTTTCGGATGGTGCAAACATTCTTGTGTAGTCTCATCATCAATGGGAGCCTCAAATCTGGAGTCCCCATTGATCATTGAAAGACGATGGCACCATGATGCAGATCTCCATTGTCTCACCAGGGTGCCTGGCACGCATAGTGACAGTGTGATAACTTAAACTAATGACATGTCATTATTCTCCCTTTGATTCACCAGCAGGCATGCATATGTAGGACCCTGAGGAGCAACACTTGATGCCAGTGGACCGCCGGGCTTCAGATGCACCTGCGTCACATCCGATCTCTGAACCAGGCACCAGCACAGATACCAGCACCTCGGTGGGCATTAAATCGGTGGCTAGAATGTTGGTGCACAGCAGTGAGGGCACTTCACACTTGCTTGAGGAGCAGGCAAAGGCAGAGTGTGCCCAGGGCACCAGCAGATGGAGGACTGCTGGAGACCAGGACGATGCTGAGTCCAAGGCAGATGATGAGCCTCTGGAGTTGTCCATTAGGCAACAGATGCTGAGTGTCCAGTGGGATGTGTGGGAAGATCTGGCGGAGATCGATGAGGGTGCCATGGTCTCTGTTTGGAGAGTCCATGCGGAGCATGAGCACTGCGTTGACCCTCATGGCCGGGCACATTGCCTCCTCCATTGAGAGAATGATGATTCTCATGGCGAGTCAGCAGCAGGGACAGAATCAGGGGTTCCTGGGGATGCGCTCAACCTGCAAGCCCTCAAACAGGCAATGACCTCAGGTGTTTAGTGCCAGTGTGGGAGATACAGATACCAGCACCTCGGTGGGCATTAAATCGGTGGCTAGAATGTTGGTGCACAGCAGTGAGGGCACTTCACACTTGCTTGAGGAGCAGGCAAAGGCAGAGTGTGCCCAGGGCACCAGCAGATGGAGGACTGCTGGAGACCAGGACGATGCTGAGTCCAAGGCAGATGATGAGCCTCTGGAGTTGTCCATTAGGCAACAGATGCTGAGTGTCCAGTGGGATGTGTGGGAAGATCTGGCGGAGATCGATGAGGGTGCCATGGTCTCTGTTTGGAGAGTCCATGCGGAGCATGAGCACTGCGTTGACCCTCATGGCCGGGCACATTGCCTCCTCCATTGAGAGAATGATGATTCTCATGGCGAGTCAGCAGCAGGGACAGAATCAGGGGTTCCTGGGGATGCGCTCAACCTGCAAGCCCTCAAACAGGCAATGACCTCAGGTGTTTAGTGCCAGTGTGGGAGATGGATGAGGCACCCAGTATCCCAGCTAGGTATCCATCCATCAATGGGCAGCAAAAAGGTCCAGAATAACCTCATGTTGGCGCATGACCTTCTTGTTGCCTCTGCAGGCTCCTCTTAGGTCGTTCTGGATGAAGGTAGCGGCTCCTCCGGCCCTCTGCCAGTGACCATGGCACCTGATAAGGCTGTGATGACTGGGGTGATGCCAGCATTGGCACTGGCTGCTCCCTCCAAGGCAGAGCCAGTACAGGCTCCACTGGCCAGAGGATGACTGTCAAGGTAATCAATGCCAACAAGACAGTAGAGTCAGTAGGCTGCCTCCAGTGCCACTGCCAGCAAGGGCGGGAGGGAGTTGCACCAAGATGCAGCACTTGCAAATGTAAGTTTAAGACATCATGAGGATAGCTTCTGTTCTGCCATTCTTTGTTTATGTGTTTATTTGTGTGGAAATGAACATCAGAGATGGTAATGTTCATTTGTGAATGTGAAAATTACATATATTTTGCTTTTTTAATTCGTTCTTGGGATGTGAGAATTGCTGGCCAGGCCAGCATTTGCTGCCCATCCCTAATTACCCTTGTTCAGAGGGCATTTAAAAGTCAACCACATTGTTGTGGAACTGGAGTCACATGTAGGCCAGACCAGTTAAGGACTGGTCTGATTTCCTTCCCTAAAAGGCATTAGTGAATCAGATGGGTTTTTACAGCAATTGACAATGGTTTCATGGTCATCATTAGATTTTGAATTCAAATTTCACCATCTGCCAAGGTGGGATTCGAATCAAGGTCCTAGAATATTATCCTGGGTTTCTGGATTACTAGTCCAGTGACAATACCACATGCCACCACTTCCCCTTAATGGCCTGAGTATGCTTCACCTTTATTTTTGGCGCAGGGCACGCCAGTATCTAATGCTGGACACAATTGGCTCTAAACTGAGTGGACTTTGGCTTCAAATGAAAACGTCATTTCAGACAGCCAGAATGGGGGAGGCAGCCCTGGCATGAAGCGGAGGCAGATCTTTGGCAACCTAGCTGAAGGAGCGTTGGACCTAGGCATCCCTGGTGTACTTGAAGAATGCAGAGGTCTGTCTCCATGCCCTCAGTGTTCTCCTCACCATTCTCCTCTTCTGACTCACTACTGGATTCATCCTCCATGGCCTGTGGAGCTGCCTCAAGATCGTCTTCCAGTGGGTCCCCCCTTGCCAATGCCAGATTGTGGAGAGTGCAGCATGCAACCACTATCAGAGACACCCGCTCTGGGCGAATTGTAGTGCACCCCCTGAATGGTCCAGAAGACCTATGGTCCTCCCTATCACTGCCCTTGTGGAGGCATGACTCCTATTATAACACTGATCTGCCTCTGTTCTTGGGTGGCCGGAGAGGCATCATATGCCACCTTTTCAACAAATAGCCCTTGTCACCCAGCAGCAGGCTGGAGCACTGAATAGCCTCGACACCTTGGAGTGTCTGAGGATATAAGCATCATGGGAGCTGCCAGGGTACCTTGCACAGACTTGCAGAATCTGCATCTTGTAGTCACAAACTATCTGGATGTGGAAGCCCTTCCTATTGACAAAGGTATCCGGCTGACCCACTGGCGCCCTGATGGTCACATGCATGCAGTCGACTGCACCCTGGATGTAGGGAATCCCAGCAATCGCTGAAAACCCTCTGGCTCGCTCAGCCTCGCTGGCCTCGTCTATACAGAAATGAATAAGTATCATTACCCGCCTGAGCCAAGTTCCTGTCACCAGCTTGATGCAAGTGTGGACAGCTGACTGGGAGACTCCACAAAGATCCCTCACTGATCCCTGGAAAGAGCCGGAGCCATAGAAGTTGAGGTTCATTCTGACCTTCAGAACCACTGGCATGGGGTTTCCACCCACACAGTCGGAGGTGATCTCAGGCCTAATCATCTGACAAATGGAGGTCACAGTCTCCCTGGGGAGGCGGTGCCTCCTTCGGCATTGCACCTCAGACATATTGAGGTAGCTGCATCGCTGCCTGTCAACCCTGAGCACAGTATAGTGGCATCTTCTACAGCCCCTTCCGCCTTGGACTAACTGCTGGCCCTGCACCCTTTGTGCCTGAGCCTCTCCTCCCACAGGTCACTCCCCTTGAAGCTGCATTGGGACACTTGGCCTCTTCTCCCTTCTGCCCCTCTTCCTCCTCCGAGGAGGTCCTCCAGCGGAGAGCACAATCCCCATTACCCGGGTAATGGAAGGCTGTCTGATGCCTGGAAGGACCCACATAGTCAAAATCCTCCAGGGGCCTTGGAGACACCAATGAGTCCTGAAATGCAGCCTGAAAATGCTAAGAATGAAGCACAGAACAGATATGAAGATGTCAAGTTCAAATAAGCAATCGGAAGCAAACTATCTCCTAAACTCCTCACTACTCACAATGGCAATGCTGCTGACCCTTTTTATCCTGCCCTTGGATGAGGTTTTGTAAAATGTGGGCTGCCCGCCTGCCCATTTTGCCCATGCGACAAATGTGAAATCGCACGGACAAGGTAAAATCGCGAACAATTTCATTTTAAACGGCCTTAAGTGGCCTTTTAATTGATGGCAGGCATGGCTCCAATACCTGTGTATGCCAGCCAACCTGAAGATTGTTCCCGTGCAGGGTGATATCAGGACCCTTGCCCAATCAGGTTGGGAGCGTGCCCGTCTGCAAGTCGTAAATTTCTGCCCTTAGTTTTGTGGCTTATTTAGTTGATCAAATGCCTGATGTGTTACAGCCATAGGGCACACTTAAGTCACTTTAAAGGTTTCCTTGTTAAAATGAATCATTTCATAACTATTTGAACCTTGTCCTATCTATGAGCCAGAAGTAGTAACACACTGCCCTCCTCGACCCCTGCCACTTCCCTGTCCATTTAATAACTCACCTAAGGGCCACTTAGGGTGCTCCATTTCTTGGCCATGGATCCAATGCCATTCAAACCAATATGGAGCAATTGATTTGGCAAGGATACCTTTTTGATCTTTGCAGAATCGATCATCAGCAATACCAAAGAAATACGGCTGAGTAACTAGCCCAGTAATGAATTATGATAGGAGTCACACTGCAAGAGTTTCTCATTGTAATAGTACCCTCTTGTGGCCATACATGTATATGGGGGTGTGTGTGTTGTGTTGTGTGTGTGTGTTGTATGTATAATATATGGCAACACTGGATTCAACTGCTGCTCTATTACCAACGGCCATGTTGGCCACACAAGTGATGCAAAGATATGACAAATTTGGCAACAAGGATGGGATTGCAGATTCCCTTGGTTTGGTGAAGCTCCCAGCTAACTTATGAGTTTCTTTCTGTGACAAATAGGTTTAAAATCCGGTTTAAAGAAAAGTGTGACAGCATCTGTGGAGAGAAAGACAGAGTTAACATTTCGAGTCCATATGACTCTTCTTCAGAACACATCATACAGACTCAAAACGTTAACTCTGTCTTTCTCTCCACAGATGCTGTCAGACCTGCTGAGTTTTTCCAGCAAATTTTGTTTTTGTTTTAGATTTCCAGCATCCGCAGTATTTTGCTTTTATTATGGAAAAGTGTATTGTACATGTCTGTGAATTGACCTTTGAAGGTGCCTGCATCAGTGGGAATTATCATTGCGACAGGCAGTACAGCAATGACTGAGAGCTTTTCAGTGTGCATGTGGAGTGGCTAAGAAATGTTTTTTTCACCATGAATAATATCCTGGATGATCCTGATAATGCAGCTGTATGCCAAACAGCATGGGAAAGGAGAAGAGTGATATTTTTGACCGAAGCAGGCCCAGAGATGTATGAGATAAAAACAAAAAAACTGCGGATGCTGGAAATCCAAAACAAAGCAGAATTACCTGGAAAAACTCAGCAGGTCTGGCAGCATCGGCGGAGAAGAAAAGAGTGAGGAATCGAAACGTCAACTCTTTTCTTCTCATCCGATGCTGCCAGACCTGCTGAGTTTTTCCAGGTAATTCTGTTTTTGTTCCAGAGATGTATGAGACTCTCAAGAATTTGCTCACCCCAGAAAAGCCAAATGGTGTGCTGCTGTTGAACATTTTGATTAATCTTGAGCAGCACTATAACCCCAAGCCTTTGGAGGTTGCAGAAAACTATTATTTAGAAACAACGGATCAGTTCCTCACTGAGGGAGGACATTGGAGAGTTTATTGTGGCCCTTGAGAAAACTGTCGATTCATTGTAATTTTGGAACGTTTCAAGAGAGCCCACGATGGGAGAAATTTGTTTGCAGTTTTAAAAATGAGCACATTCACAGTAAGTTGATGTAATTGCCAAAGTTGAATTTGAAATAACTTGCCAAACAGTTGTTCTTCGACTTAGCTGCTAAATCATTTCTTCTTATTTTTCGGTTAGCTGTTTCCTGCTTCACAGCGGAGTCTCGCTTTGTCGCATCACTTTCAGCTGACTGTTCCCGCCCGATTTGGAGTACGGCACCATTTTGTGCCCCTTGTATTGCTTGTGAATTTCTTACAGCGCTTTCCATAGCCAGTGCAATTTCTAACACCTTCTTAAAATCCAGATTCACTTCAGCCAGCAAACTTCTCTGAAAAGGATCTTCTTTCACACCAGACACTAAATGACCTCTGAGCATGTCATTCAGAGTCTCACCGAACTTGCAATGTTCCATTAGTTGCTTCAAATTTGCCATGTAGCTAGCAATTGTCTCACCCAGGGCTCCATTTCATGAATTGAACCGGAACCTCTGCATTGTGACTGAGGGCTTGGGTTGAAAATATCCCTTCACGAGGTCCACCAATTCTTTGAAATTCTTTGAATCAGGGGTACTTGTCACCGTCAAACTTCGAATCAAACTGTAGATTTTGCTCGAGGATCACTCACCTCTTCTCTTACCCCGTGATATTGTTCGTTTGAAAGAAGAACTAGAGACGGTCTATATACTGAGTCCAATCGTCTGTGGCTGGCTCAAAGGGATCAATTCTATCAAACTGTGGCATTTTGGGTGAGTATATATTCTGTCGTTTTAAATGGACGTTAATACTCACAATCGTTTGGCAAGGTCCAGTACTGATTCCGATTTTTCTCAATTTAACCTGATTTATCCTCATCACCGGTTTGTTATAGTGTGGCCGAGCCGCCTATGTGTAATGGAGTTGATCTGCAGACAACTTTCTAAGTGAAAACATTAGGTTTGTTTACAATACACCCAGCAACAACTACATGTGTGCTTTCAACTCCATCTCTAGCTCTACGCTGACTGCGGAGGTCGGCCACGCTGCTAACACATTGGTTTACACAGATCATGTGATCTTACATCACAGGACTATTCTTAAAGGTGTAGTCCAACATTTAACTAAACCATAATTACTGCAATCTCCAATTGGGCTACTCCCATAGTAGTAATACCAAAATCAGATGATAGTGTAAGAAAATGTGATGATTATCTTTGCGGATAAAGATTTTTGGAAGTTTGCATTTTTCTTCAAATCAATTACAGGCTCATTGGTGGCTAGTTAGGTTGATCCATGACTGGCAGATTCTCCCATAGCAAATACTACTGAAGATACTGCTGTGGGCACTTGGATCTATCCTTCTCCTTTTCTCTTGCATGCTGCAATTTGCTCAGTCTCAAAGGCATCTGTGGTGGTTATAAGGTAACTGTAAATCAAGTACTGGAATGTAATCCACCTGATACAGAGGTCCTGCTAAACATACAGCAGGACCTCATTGTCATTGTTCTGTTCTAGTTTCCTACCTGGCTCTCAGTCAAATTTATAGCCTTGCCAGTGGCCAGGAAGGGAAACCAGTGACAGGCGCTTGCAGCTAGGGTGCTTGGGGACAAGCTGTAAAAGGTATTAACATTTTGGAGCCAGAGTCACCCAGCTCCCTTTGTCCAATGTGTTTCTTAAACCCTGCCATTGAGGCGGTGGTTAATATTTAGGCCAATGATTTTTTGATTTCTGCTCAGGTTGATTCAGAGATGCTGAGCAGATGCAAAATGCTTTTTATGTGGAGAATATAGCCATAGAGTCATTTACTGCACAGAAGAGGGCAACTCGGCCCTTTGAGCTTATGTTGGCCCTCCATGGAGCACTCAAGTCAGTCCCTTCCCCCACTCCATCCCCATAGCCCTGCAAGTTTCTTTCCTTCAAGCGCCCATCAAATTTCTTTTTGAAGTCATTGATTGTTTCCACCTCCACTGCCATCGTGGGCAGCGAATTCCAGGTCATTCCCATTCGCTGCGTACAAAAGTTCTTCCTCACATTCACTCTGCATCTGAAAACTAGTACCCTAGAACTTCTACTATCAGCAAGGGGAACAGTTTTTCCTTGTCTATTCTATCCAAACCTGAATCTTGTACACCTCTATCAAATCTTCCCTCAATCTCTTTTGCTGCAAGGAGAACACCAGCTTCTCCAACCTAACCTTGGAGCTAAGATCCCCCTTCCTTGAAACCATTCTGTTAAATTTCCTCTGCACTCTCTCAGGAATCATCATATCACCTTGTCACCATGGTGACAAGAACAGGATGCAATACTCTAGTTATGGCCTCTCTAAAGCTTTATTAAGGTTCAGAATAACTTCCCTGCTTTTGTATTCAAGTCCTCTAGTTATGAAGCCCAAGATCCCATATGACTTGCTAACAACTTTCTCCTTATGTCCTGCCACCTTCAAAGGTCTGCACTGAGTGTAACATTTGCAGCAATTTTACTTAAAAATTATAATTATGAGCAAGAATGTTAACTTGTATATGGAGAGTCCAAATGCATTAGCTGTTTCTTTTCTCACTGTCAGGGAAAATAACGTTGTTCACTTCCAACCAATTATTTGTTTTCATTATCTTGAGGTGGAGTACAGTGACTTTGCTTGCATTGAATTACTTTCAAATGATTATTTCCAAATGCCATTAGAATCTATCAGGAACCATTACTACTCAATTAATGATAAAGCTATCACAATCAGCCTTGAAATTATCTGTTCATGCATATTCTTTACTTTTATGATCCATGTAGGGTTCAAAGTGTTATTGTTCCTACCTTATGCGGGAAAAATGATACATTGCAAAACGGCTGCTTTGTCGTCCATTATGCAGTGATTTTGCAAGGCAAAGTGCGACTCTCAAGGTAAGAAGACTTTAAAAAATTCTTCACAAAATCTTTATTAGTACTGATGTCTTGAAATGGTGAAATGATCCATCTGAATGCAACATGACTCAAACTTTCTACGTAAAATTGTACAATCACGGGCACAGGGGAGGTTTTTCTATTCTTCAGTTGTGCTGATTTTTCAGTTGAGGGGGAAATGGCAGGAGGTGAAAAAATTGTTCCACCAGCTCCCCACTGATCATCGGGATTTAATGCCAACAGTCATGTTGGATATTGAATATACCCACCCATATATAAGTAGGCGGACAGTAATAATAGGATGATCATAAGTAGTATTTCTCATCATTACTGCCGCAGTAATGCTGAATGCAGGAATTTAAACTAGCTAAGGGCTGAGGGAAGATCGTTTTAAGTTTAGGTATCCCTTCCACATCCCTTAGACCGACAAAGGAGGCACATGATTGTGAGAATCTTTCGCCACTGATAGTTAGGTTGTCCTTTATTGCCCTAGCGCTCTAATAATTTAGGTTGCAGCCTTGTTTCTGATCAGCTTTGCTTTTGAGCATGCCTCGCAACTGGATGAGTTTACCCTTCTGCTATGATGTAAACTTAATTAACGTCGCAAAGTTCATAACCATAGCCTGTGTTTGAGAAGAAATCTTTTTCCACCCCGTTTAAAAATGAAGCTACATTGCCCCTCCAGTTTTCCTCTTCCCCTTCACATATAAACAACTATAAAGTATCACTAAAATTTGTGCCACAGGTTGGCAAAGCCGGAAAAAAAATCCAAACCAATTACTGGGTTTTACCTCTGAAGGGAAAATATTGAAAAGTAAGGAAGTTGCGCTTCCTTAGATGACTGCGTGCAGTTCTAGTCATCATGAGACCATAACACCGTAAGATGTAGGAGCAGAAATAGGCCATTCGGCCCATCGATCTGCTCGGCCAGTCAATGAGATCATGGCTGATCTGATCATTTCAACTCCACTTTCCTGCATTTTCCTCATAAGCCTTGATTCCCTTACTGATTAAAAATCTGTCTCTCAGCCTTGAATATATTTAACAACCCAGCCTCTGTAGCCCTCTGCGGTAAATAATTCCACAGATTGACTACCCTTTGAGAGAAGAAATGCCTCCTTATTTCAGTTTTAAATAGCTAACCCCTTACTCTATTATGCCCTCTGGTCCTAGACTCTGCCACAAGGAAAATGACTTCTCAGCATCTACCCTATCAAGCTCGCTAAGAATTTTTAATGTTTCAATAAGGTCGCCTCTCATTCTTCTAAAATCCAATGAGTACAGGCCCAACCTACACAACCTCTCCTCATAAGAAAATCCCCTCATCCCCGAGATCAACCTAGTGAACCTTCTCTGGACTGCCTGCAATGCCAGTATACCTTTCCTTAGATAAGGAGACCAAAATTGTTCACAGTATTCTAAGTGTGGTCTAACTAGTGCCTTGCATAGTTTTAGCAAGACTTCTCTATTTTTGTCCTCCATTCCCTATGAAATAAAAGCCAACATTCCATTTGCCTTACCTATTACCTGCTGAATTTGCTAGCTTTTTGGGATTCAGGTATGAGGACTCCCAAATCCCTCTGCACTGCAGCTTTCTTCAGTCTTTCTCCATTTAACTAATATTCAGCTCCTCTATTCTTCCTGCCAAAATGCATTACCTCACACTTTCCCACATTTTTTCCACCTGCCACATTTTTGTCCACTCAGTTAAACTGTCTATATCCTCCTGTAGACTCTTTGTGTCATCCTCACCACTTGCCTTCCCACCTATCTTTGTGTCATCCGCAAACTTGGTGATAGTACATTCATTTCCCTCATCCAAGTCATTAATATATATTGTAAATAATTGTGGCCCCAGCACTGATCCCTGTGGCACTCCATTAGTTACAGGTTGCCAACTTGAAAATGCCTGCAATATCCCAACTCTCTGTTAGCCAGTCCTCTATCCATGCTTATATATTACCCCCAACACCTTGGGCTCTTATCTTATTAAGTAGCCTTATGTGTGGTACCTTATTGAACACCTTTTGGAAATCCAAGGGCAGAATTTTCCCCCCTTTGTGGGGGGAGGTTCAGGAGCAGGCGCGTGTCAGCGTACCTCCGATCAGGCCGCCATTTTATGTGGGCGAGCCAATTAAGGCCCGCCCAGAGTGATGTCCACCAGGAAGCGCAATGCACTCCCTGTGCGGGTGGGGTGTTCCCTAAGCTGAGAGTGCGCTGTTTCACGTGAGTTGGGACATGTCCATCACTTTTAGTTAAACTTTTTTTAAAAACCTACATGAAACCTCATCCCGCCGATGGATGAGGTTTCATGCTTTCTCTGAAATCTGCCAGGGCTCCCGGCCTGCCCGCCAACCTTAAGGTTGGACGGGCAAGTCCTTTAACAACTGTAATTACTTTTCAAATGGCCTCAATTGGCCGTTGACAGGTTGGCGGACATACAGCTGATTTGGCTGCGCCCCCACCGACCTGAAAATTGAAATGACGCAGGGTGACATCAGGAGTTCCGCCCGACGTCATCCCGTGTCATTTTATGCTCTGGCGTGTGGTTCTGCCCCTTCGCACGCTAACTGGGAAATCCTGCCCCAAATGTATTACATCTACTTGTTAGCTCCTCAAAGAATTCTAATAAATTTGTCAGGCATGATTTCCCCTTCATGAAACCATGCTGACTCTGCTTGATTAGATTATGGATTTCTAAATGCTCTGCTATTACATCGTTTATAATTGACTCCAACATTTTCCCAATGACAGATGTTAAGCTAACTGGCCTATAGTTACCTGTTTTTTGATTCCCTCCCTTTTTGAATAAGGGCATTACATTGACAGTTTTCCAATCCTCTGGGACTTTCCCAGAATCTAAAGATTCTTGGAAGATTACTACCAGTGCATCCACTATCTCTACAGCTATTTCCTTTCATATCCTAGGATGCACCCCATCATGTCCAGTGGACTTATCGGCCTTTAGCCCCTTTACTTTCCCTGGTACTTTTTCTCCAGTGATAGTTATTGTATTTATTTCCTCCCCTCCTTTTGCCCCATGATTATTTGGTATTTTTGGTATGCTATTAGTGTCTTCTACCATGAAGATTGATGCAAAGTATTTATTCAACTCCTTTGCCATTTCCTAGTTCCCTATTATTATTTCCCTCGCTTCATTCTCTAAGGGGCCTATATTAACTTTGGCCTCTCTCCTCCTTTTTCATATATTTAAAGAAGCTCTTACTCTCAATTTTTATATTACTTGCTAGTTTACCCTCAAAGTTTATTTTCTCCCCCTTTATTTTTTTTTGGTCCTCTTCTGTTAGTTTTTTAAACTTTACCAATCCTCTGGCTTACCACTAATTTTCATCACACTGTATGCTTTTTCTTTCTTTTTGATACTATCCTTAACTTCCTCGGTTAACCATGGTTGGTTTATACCCTTCCTACAATCCTTCTTCCTCACTGGGATATATCTTTGTTGTGAGTCAAGAACTATTTTCTTAAATATCTGCCATTGTTCATCATCCGTTTTTTCTCCTAAACCCCTTTCCCAGTCCACTCCAGCCAACTCTGCCCTCATTCCTTTGTAATTACCCTTATTTAAGTTTAGCACAATTGTTTCCAAGCTAATTTTCTCACTCTCAAACTGAATGCTAAATTCCACCATGTTATAGTCACTGTGTTCTAGGGGATGATTTACTCTGAGATCATTTCTTAAACCTGCCTCATTATACATTACCAGATCCAAAATACATGATCACTGGTTGGATCCACAACATATTGTTCTAGGAAACTGTCCCGAATACACTCTATGAATTCTTGCTCGTGGCTACCTCTGCCAATTTGATTTTCCCAATCTACATGAAGTTTAAAGTTACCCATGATTAATATACTGCCCTTTTTATATGCCCTCATTATCTCCTGATTTATTCTCTGTCCTACAGCATAGCTACTGTTAGGGGGCCTATAGATTACTCCCACCAGTATCTTCTTCCCTTTGTTGTTTCTTACCTCCATCCATATGGATTCCACATCTTCTGATCCAAGATCATTTCTTCCTATTGTACTTATTCCTTCTCATACTAACAAAGTTATCCCGGCACCCTTTCCTTCCTGCCTGTCCTTTCAAAAAGTTACATACCCCTGGAGATTAAATTCCTAGCTTTGATCTCCTTGTAACCATGTCTCCGTAAAGGCTATAAGATCCTACCCATTAACCTTTATTTGTGCCGTTAATTCATTATTTTTTTTCCCAAATACTGCATGCATTTAAGTAAAGAGCCATTAATTTTACCTTTTACCATTTTTTCCCCCTTTGACCCTATTTGCTACTATTTTTAATGTTTGTACACCCTGTCCCTTCCTGTCACATTACATATTATGAAAAGGATATAGAAGCAATGGAGAGGGTGTAGAAAAGATTTACAAGGATAGTAGCAGAACTGCGTGGGAATACTTTTCAGAAAAGAATTGATAGACTGGGTCTCTTTTCTCTTGAATTTGTGACCATTTGTTTGAAAGTCAGCTGCACTATCCCCATGCATGTAGGCTGTTTTGATCATTGTAACTTCTGGTACAGAAGAGTATTCTGAAAAAAATATGATTCTATAATGGGCTTTGAATAACTTAAATTCTTGCCTAATATATTGTGCGTGAACACTTCAAGTTTTTATTTGAAATTTCTTCTTAAGTTATTTTAGCAGAGAGCTTAATACACTTATATTTAATTAGTGAATGACTAATTTAAAATTGCAAAGAGAAGAATTTGTACATTAACTGTTACTACAGTAGTATACACATCTTAGTTTCAGGGCCATTGGATTTTGGTAGACTATGTGGATTTAACCTGCTATTCTCAGAGATCTCTTTAAAATGCCCGAGAGTAGGTTACAAGATTCACCCAAGCTTGACTGGGCTAGATTCATGGTGCAATTTAGTCTGTTGTGATAAACTTTGAGCATAAAATTATTTTTATTACCAAATCATGTTGGTCACCCTACATTCACTAACATTGTAAAAAGTCTGAACGTTCAAGCTAGACATTCTGGGTGAGCAAATATTGTCTGCTAGTTAGCAATTGCTACCTGCTTCAAACACGCATGAGGACAGATTGCAAATTACAGAAAAGGAGCAGTTACACAATCCTGTTGATGGTATTCAAGGCCTTCCAAAATTTTAACTAATTCAAAACCCACCCACTGGTATAAAGTTAAAATGTTTTCAGAGATGTTTTTAGTACCAGAAGTTACAATGATCAAAGCAGCTGACATGCACGGGGTGGGTAATGCACCAGACTTTCAATTAAATGGTTACAGATTCAAGGGTCAGCCATGCCAGACACTCCTGGTCAACTATCATTTATTTGGACGGCATCATTTCAACAGTCACTTAGATGCAAGCTAGCTTGTTAAGACAAATGGTGCCACGACGAATTTGAAAATTTAGAAAATCTTGAAATCTACATTATTTCAATATATATTAATATCCCAGAGTAATTTCAGGGCATTGAATTGTTTTAGCTTTCTCATCTTGAATCTATGGGATCTATTTGTGGGAATATATTGACTCCTCAGGCTTCATCCACACCATGCACAATCCCCAAAATCAATTTTTACTATCAATTTAGAAGCCAGGTTTTCATGGATTCTAATCCTAGCATTCAAAAGGGGGAAAGGGGAGAGGAAATTGGACCCTCCAAAAGCAGATTAATTATAGAAAATCAACATTTATTGAAGTTATCATAAGTAAGAAAAGAGAAGGACACAAGAAACATCATATGGTACGATAATTATTTTTGATCATTGGGTAACTCATTTGGACTGAGGAGCCATCAGCCATGCATTTGAATTGTGGCAAAAGTCACTCAACATTTCATTCTTCAAGTTTGTCAAATAGAGCACCACGTGAGGAGAGAGCAGGAGACTGGAATATTTACTGCGTAGTCACAGTATCTGAGCTCAGCTACTTCAGGCCATCGGCCAAAGAAACATAGATCAAAAATGACTTGTGTTGCCTTGACAGTTAAATAAGCCAGCCTCACTCTCTAAAGGTAATGTTACATTGAACATTTGTTTATAGTGTTGGAGAACAGTGACTTTGTATAAGTGACCCACATTTACACAGCTCAAAACAGTTCCTTTATTTCTACAGTATAATCATAGATTCAATCTTTTTTATGGGACCCTTGGAGGGTATAAGAATATTGGTTTTAGCAGTTGCTAATATATACGTACAGATCCCCCATGATCTGAAATAAATGGGCACCAATGTAAAAATGCAATCAGCCCCTACTGTCTGAGAAACTGCTTTTTCCTCAGGGAGAGTAAGATGTATAGTGCCTGATTCTTTTCTCAGTTAAAACGATATGTAAGATGATATAAACAGCTCTAGGTAAATGTACAAACTGAAAAAATAGCATTAAAGGCAGTCACTGATAAATCTTTTTTGTAGTTAATCAGAATCGATTCTTTATTTCACAGTTTAAGAATTTTTTCATTTAAAGCATTTCAGTGAACTAATGTTAAGTTTGTGACAAGACATATTTAACCATACCTTTGTTACTGTTGTCATCAGATTAGATTATGGGCGGAATCATCCAAGATGTGCACTAAGTGCAGCAGCGGGCGTGAAAAAAAGTTGTTTTACCTGCCGGTGACAATGTGAGGTTTTTGTGCCATGTTGTCTCATTCCCAACGTGTCCCACCTCATTAATAATGCATTCCCGGGAAACATGCCAGATTGCTGGCGGAGCCGCCTCTGATTTGCCCGCCCTGCCATCACCTCAGGCGCTATATTTAAAGAGCGTCCCTGCACAGAGTTAGCACTCTCCATGGATTGGAAGCTGCTACAAAGTCATGGCTGCCAAAGGGAGGAAACATGCTGCCCCCAAATTTAGCGGCACCTCCCTCGGGCGCCTATTGGATGCAGTGGAGGCCCGCCATGATGTCCTCTACCCCGGCTCTGGGCGAAGACAAGCAAGTAAGGTCACCAATCCAGTATGAGAGGTGGTGGCAGCGGTGGTCAGGGCTGAAAGAGATGAATGACCTCCTCCATCTGCCAGGGTAAGTCACTCTTCTCATCACTCTCAACTTACACACTCACAAACCCATTGCACAACCACAGGGATCTCACGCACAGCCAGTTTAAGGGACATCACCATTCACTCTCTCACACACACCTTCATCTGCCCTGTGGATCGTGTCCTCATCCCGTCCATGGCAACACTCACCACCTACACATGCCAGGCATCCTTTTCATTGGGCCTGGCAGGCATCCTGCTTACACACTCTCCATCTGCATTCATGCAGGACTAGCTGGCCCACAGACTGGTGGCAGACTGCTCAACATCAAGGTCCTGACAGATTTTGAAAATAGAGTCATCCAGCTGGCCAGTGACAATCTGGACTGTTCCTGTGCTGATGGCAAGGTTGGCAGTGCTCAACCAAGTGACGATCCAGCAGTGCAACATCCATCAGACAACCATGCTGTGAGTGAGTTCCCCTGTTCCGCAGCCCCCTGACAGGCACTAATTATCCCTCCTTGTTTTTGCAGGCACATCTAGGAAGCAGCCGAGGGCGTCCACGACCCAGGTCCTCAACTCAAGCCCCAAAGACACCTCGTAAGAAAAGTATGATGGCACTTTAATTAAAGACCCATCATAGTGTTCAACCACACCCTCCACCAGGGTGGAGACACACATCTCGGAGGGACCTAGTTCTAGAGTGGCCTCGGGGTCAACAGCTGGTGTGCACATCACATTGTCTGATCCACAGGGACTTTCCAGGTTTCTGGCACTCTGACGACTGCTGGAGGCCAGAAATCTGCTGTGTCCGAGTCAGATGAGGACTCGGTCATACCTCAGTTGCAAAGGCAAGCTCGGGAACATCAGGAAAGGATGTTCGTTGCACTCCACAGATTGCAAGGTACAATGGAGGAGCCCATCTGCCTTCAGTCTGAGATGATAGTGCCAGCATGCCAACACATTGACATCAACACTGGTGGGATGGTGGCTACCATGGAGACCTTGGTTCAGGAAATCGGCTGAACTCTTTCACTGGTGTCTTAGTTGGCCTCCAGCAGTGTCAACGCGGGAGGGATGCAGGGCATCTTGATCTCATTCCAGCTTCCCCTTCTCCTCAAGGAGTCAGCCAGGGGGCCTCGGGCACCCATAGGGAGGGGGAGGATCAGCAGGTGTACCTCCCAGGGCCATCCAGCCAGGTGACTCCGGGAGGGTCTGGCCCACCTGAATTCCCTCTTTCTGTGACCTCAGCATCTCCAAATCCATAGCTCGAGGAGGGTGTAACTGCCAGACAGCAGGACCTCAAAAGCAGGCCGGGCGCTCCAGGTCTCAGTCCTCCAGAGGATGCCTGTCAATGCCATCACTAACAGGGCGTAGCAGTCAGCAGACTGCCTCCACCTTTGCTGTGGATGTCCAAGGACCACCAAGACGTAGCAGCAGGGTTAGGAAAATTATGAAGATGTAGTTGCATAGCCTGGGCATGGGTGTTAATCACTTGTACATAATGTTCATTATTGTAAATAAACTCCCAACATAACAGTAAGTGTCTCAGTCCAGGGCCTCTTTTCTGTGCAGTGTGTAACCTTCAGACCAAAGCGATGGCCCAGTTTCACACTCACTGAACACATTACTGATGCCTGCACCTCAATGGTGCTAGTCATTTCTGCCAGAATGTCGTGGGCAGGCATCAGAGAGTTCTGTCATTCTATCTGTGTGCTCTCAGCACCTTTTAAGGTGGGGCTGGCATCAATCTCTTCAGTGTCTGTGACCAGTGACAGTGTTCTCCCGAAGGGACAGGTGCTGAAGGCTGACAAAGGATCAGGTGCTGTTAAAGTTTCAGAGCTGTGTCTCCATGATATGACTCTGATCACAGAGCGCAAGCGAGCTGTCCTCAGCCAAACGAGTCATTCACAGAGGCTATGTGAAGATCTATGGCATATCCTCACTGCACGTTGTCATCATCCTCCTGGAATCTAGCGACTAATAGGGCCTCCACTGCATCTCCATGATTTAAGCTAGAGCACTGAGATTATGTGCACTGTCATCAGCCACACAGGAGTCAAACGCTCACAGATGCAAGGTGAGAATGTCAGGACTGTCAACACTGCATCTTATCATCATCCTCCATGAATCTTGAGGCTATGAGGGTCTCCTGAGTGTGCCAGCCACGTCTGGCCATGCGATGGCCTCATCACAGGCATCCTCTCCTTCAAGAACCTCATCATCGTTATCCCCTTTGACGTCCTCCTCATCGGAGGAGACGTACAGCTCTTCCATCTCCTCCTCAGTCAGGTCCTTCCCCTGTTGCAGCACCAGGTTGTCGAGCACACAGCAAGTGATAATAAAGCGCAGTACCCTCTGGAGACTGTCGAGACACAGGAACCTCATTTTCAAAATGCCTATCATTTGCTCCACCAAAGTCCAGGTTGTGGCATGAGGCTCGTTATACCATCATCCTGCTGCACTCTGAGACCGTCACACAGGCATCATCAGCCACGTCCTCTGTGGGTAGCCCTTGTCCCCAGGGACCCAACCCTGCAGCCTCTCTGGACCCTGGAAGATGTCAGGGATCTGAGACCTGCTAAGGATGTAGGAGTCATGGACACTCCCTGGGAATCGTGTGCAGACATGTAGGATGTGTTTGTGGTGGTCGCACACCAGCTGAACATTCAGCAAGTGGAAGGCCTTGCGGTTGACATAGTAGACTGCATGTTGCATGGAGATCTAAGCACCATGTGTTGTTGATGGCACCCTGCACCTGTAGAAAATCTGAGATCTGCGCACATCCCAGTGCTCTTGCTTCCTGGCTTTCCTAATCCTGAACGAAATGTACAACGTTCTGTGTCTTCACAAATATGGTGTTCATGACCTCCTGGATACATTTGTGCATGGAGACTTGTGAGATTCCACACAGGTCACCTGTGACCCCTGGAAGGAGCCACTAGTGTAAAAATTGAACGCCGCAGTCACATTTCATGGCCACTGGCAGTGGATGCTCTTCATGTCCCCATGGCGCCAAACCGCAGGTGGCTTATGTGGCCGACCAGTTCCCTAGACTTGGGTGACACTGGTTCTCAGTCATCTGAAGGAATGACAAGCACCATCTATAGACAATGGGTCTAATAAGGCACCTACATGCGATAGCTCACTGTTGATTTTCAGCAGGTCCTGCCGCCCCTTCATCTTGAGGGAGTGCTCCTCCCTTTGCAGAGCCAGGTGCCTCCGCCACTCTTCTTCTTCTTCTCTGCCCCCTATAGGCCATGAGGCTAAATCACCTGGCTCCATGATCCTGTTGTTCTCCTCCTGTAGTATGAAAGAGAGAGACGGGTGGATTAGGATATGTGTCCTAAGACCTACTTAAGTCTAAAGGCCCCTTCACATATGCAGGGTAGTGCTGGACACTACTTGGATGGCCAATGTGTTGTGCACTCATTCGCTGTTCGAAACCTCACCCACTTCCGCCCCACTCCACTTGACCAATTGGCAGCAGCTTTGGCCACTGGACTGCATGCAGTGCACTCAGCTCAGGCGCAGGCATTCTCCTAACCTACACTGCAAGGCTGCGCTGTTAGCTTGAACCATAATGGATGCTGGTCTAAACCTGAATAAAGACATTGCAAGGGGATGTGAGCACCTCCACCTGTGACTGCCCCATTACCACCTTTCACAAGGGGATTGTACAACTTGCCCAGTCGGACAACTGTTCTGCTGCCCCCTAAAACACACATTAATGTGGTATTTGCACCCAAGGGGTGGAAAGTTCTGGAGCATTTGGTGGCAGTTTCATGCTTTTGCGTTTCTTGAGTGGGCAGAAATGCTTCAGAGGCCTGACTCCAAGAATTTCAATGGAGCTGCAGATGAATGGTCTCAGTTGTGGAAGAATGTTCACTTTTGACAAGCTTTTCCAAGTGCGTGGTGCTTCCCTCACCCCCATATCCCCACCCCACCAGCATGTGCTTGAGTATTTTCTTCAGCCTGCCAGGTGCATACCTTTTAAAGGCAGTCATGAAACAAGCAGGGCTGAAAAGAGATGCTATAGTATTAAAATTAGGTTCCCGACATGCAGAAATGCAGCCCGCCATTGACGGGGTGGACGATCACAAACTGGTTTCACGATAGTGTGAACCCAATTTTTGGCCTTCTCGCCATATTGTCATTCCCCCTACCCGCCATGACACCCGACGCCAACGGGGCCAGAAAATTACGGCCTGCGTGTTTTTCACTTTTTTCAACTCATGAATATAAAAGTAGAGGGAACGAAACATTTTCTGTTTTTTTGAGATGTAAGGACTCAATTAGGCAAATGATGTTGAACTAACTTGCTTGAGTTTTTGATGAAATAACAGAGAGGGTTGGTGAAGGTAATGCTGTTGATGTGGACTTCCAAAAGGCATCTGATAAAGTGACGCACAATAGACTTGTGAGCAAAGTTAGAGCTCATGGAATAAAAGGTACAGTAGCAACATGGGTACGAAATTGATTGAATGACAGGAAACAAGGAGCAATGGTGAATGGCTGTTTTCAGACTGGAGGAAGATTTATAGTGGACTTCTCTAGGGATCAGTATTAGGACCATGCTCTTCTTGATACATGTTAATAACCTAGGCCTTGATGTATAGGGCACAATCTCAAAATCTGCAGATGCTTGGAACTTGGAAGTATTGGGAACCTTGAGGAGAATAGTGTTGAAAGGACATAAACAGGTTGCTGGAATGGATGGACAAGCAGTAGGTGACATTTAATGCAGAGAAGTGTGAAGTATTAATTTTGGCAGGAGTGACATATTTATTAAAGGGTATAAATTCAAAAGGGGAAGGAGGAGCAGAGGGACTTGGGTGTAACATGTGGATAAATCATTGAAGGTGGTAGGACAGGTTAAGAGCACAGTTATTGAAGCATAGAGCATCTTGGGCTTCATCAATAGGGGCATTGAAAACAAGCAAAAGGAAGTGCTGTTAGACATGTATAAAACCCTAATTTGGCCTCAATAAGAGTGTTGCATCCTGTTCTGGGCACTGCACTTTAGGCAGGATGTGAAGGCATTAGAGAGGGTACAGAAAAAAATCACGTAAATGGTTCTAAAATAATGAGGGGACTGAACAGAGTGGATAGAGAGAAAGTGTTCCCATTGGTGGAAAGAGCAAGAACCAAAGTGCACAGATTTAAGGTGATTGGCAAAAGAAGAAATGACCACATGAGGAAACTCTTTTCACACAGTGAGTGGTTAAGACCTAGAATGCACTGCCTGAGTGTGTGGTGAAGACAGGTTCAATTGAGGCTTTCAAAATGGAATTGACTCATTATCTGAAAAGAAAAAAATTGCAGGGTTACTGAGGAAAAAAGCAGCAGAGTGGCACTAGGTAAATTTCTCCTGGCCTCCTTCTGTGCTGTAACCATTCTATAGCCAGGATTTCCTGGTCAGCGAGCGGGGAGGCGGGGCCCGCTCGCCGACATGTAAAATGATGCGGGATGATGTCAGGCGAAACTCCCGACGTCTTCCCACCTCATTTCAATTTTCAGGTAGGCGGGGGCTCAGCAAAATCAGCTGCTCACTCGCCGACCTGTCAATGGCCAACTGAGGCTATTGAAAAAGTTGTTAAAGTAATAAATGGACCTGCCCGTCCAACCAGGGGCGGGACGAGGTTTCATGTAGGTTTTACAATTTTTAATAAAATTGATGGACATGTCTCAACTCATGTGACAGTGTCACATGAGGGGACATGTCAGGGAAATTTATTTCTTCTGTTTTTAAAATTTTTTCAGAAAGGAGCCGATCTCCCTGAGGCAGCACTTCTTGCGTAACGCTGGGCAGGCGTTAATTGGTCCGCTCACGTAAAATGCCAATCGGTGGAGTGCCCCCACGCAGCTACTCCTAAACTTCCCCCCCGATGGGGGGAATGTTCTGCCCTAAGATTCTGTACAAGATGCTCCTTTTTAATTAGAAACCTTGTCACTAAGCAATATTTCAAAATTAGCAGTTATGATTTATCTTTTGAAAAAGTACAAAATAGTTTAATGCGTTAGATAGGATGTTTAGTGCATCTAGAGTAGCGTATGTCAATACCTTGTGTCTAATCATTGTGGGTTGTTTTGCTACGGAGGTTCAATTTTGCGAATGTATTTTGGTGTTTTTATGTGAAATTAAAGATTTTACCACAGGAGGGAGCAGATGACTTTCTAGCTAAGATTGCTAAAGCATTGCTTTAGTTTATACTATGTACCAAGGGCAAAATTTTGGATCTGGGGTCAGGAGAACGCACTTCTGGATCTCAACTTTGTGGCAATTTTAAACAATCAGGCCTCCCTCAGCTGATGAGCCAATGCTCCTCCATGATGAACACCACTTGGAGGAAGCACTGAGGGTGGCAGAGTGCAGAATGTACCCTAGGAGGGGGACTTCAATGTCCATCACCAAGAGTGGCTCAGTAGCAACACTGCCAACCGAACTGGCTGAGTCCTAAAAGATATAAGTGCTAGACTAGGCCTGTGGCATGTGGCGAGGGAACCAACAAGAGGGAAAAACATATTTGACCTCATCTTCACTAACCTGCCTGCTGCAGATGCATCTGTCCATGACAGTATCGGTAGGAGTCCCACCTTCACATTGAGGATACCCTCCATCATGTTGTGTAGCACTACCACTGTGCGAAATGGGATAGGTTTCAAACAGATCTAGCAACTCAAGACTGGGCATCCATGAGGTGCTGTGGGCCATCAACAGTGGCTGTATTGTACTTGAACACAATCTGTAACCTCACAACCCAAATATGCCTCACTGTACCATTACCAGGGAATCAATGCTGGTTCAATGAAGAGTGCTGGAGGGCATGTCAGTAGCAGCACTAGCATACCTAAAAATGAAGTACCAACCTGGTGAAGCTATAACACAGGACTACTTGCATACCAAACAGCATAAGCAGCAAGTGATAGACAGAGCTAAGCGATCCCACAACCAATGGATAAGATCTAAGCTTTGCAGTCCTGCCACGTCCACTCGAGAATGGTGGTGGGCAATTAAACAACTCACTGGAGGAGGAGACTCCACAAATATCCCCATCCTCAATGATGGGGGAAACTAGCACATCAGTGCAAAAGATAAAGCTGAAACATTTCCTACAATCTTCAGCCAGAAGTGCCGAGTGGATGATCCATCTTGGCCTCCTCCAGAGGTTCCCAGCATCACAGATGCCAGTCTTCAGCCAATTCAATTCACTCCATGTGATAACGAGAAACAGGTGAAGGCACTGCATAGTGCAAAGGCTGTGGGCCCTGACAATATTCCAGCAATAGTACTGCAGACTTGTGCTCCAGAACTTGCCACGCCCCTAACCAAGCTGTTCAGTACAGCCACAACATTGGCATCTACCCAGCTATGTGGAAAATTGCCCAGATACGACCTGTACACAAAAAGCAGGACAAATCCAACCCAGCCAATTACCGCCCCATCAGTCTACTCTCAATCATCAATAAATCAATGGAAGAGGTCTTCAACAGTGCTATCAAATGGCACTTGCTTAGCAATTACCTGCTCACTGACGCCCAGTTTGGGTTCCGCCAGGGCCATTCAGCTCCTGGTCTCATTATAGCCTTGGTTCAAACATTGACAAAGGAGCTGAACTCCAGAGATGAGCTGAGAGTGACTGCCCTTGACATCAAGGCAGCATTTGACCGAGTGTGGCATCAAGGAGCCCTAGCAAAACTGGAGTCAATGGGAATCAGGTGGAAAACTCTCTGCTGGCTGGAGTGACATCTAGCACAAAGGAAGATGGTTGTGGCTGTTGGAAGTCAGCCATCTCAGCTCCAGGACATCACTGCAGGAGTTCCTCAGGATAGAGTCCTCGGTCCAACCATCTTCAGCTGCTTCATCAATGACCTTCCTTCCATCATGAGGTCAGAAGTGGGGATGTTCGCTGATGATTGCACAATGTTCAGCACCATTCATGCCTCCTCAGATACTTAAGCAGTCCTTGTCCAAATGCAGCAAGACCTGGACAATATCCAGGCTTGGGCTGAGAAGTAGCAAGTAATATTCACGCCACACAAGTGTCAATCACTGACCATCTCCAACAAGAGAGAATCTAACCCTCACCCCTCGATGTTCAATGGCATTATCATCACTGAATCCTCCACTATCAACATCCTGGGAGTTACCATTGACCAGAAACCAAACTAGACTAGCCATATAAATACTGTGGCTACAAGAGGAGGTCAGAGGCTAGGAATCCTGTGACGAGTAACTCGTCTCCTGACTCTCCAAGGCCTGTCCACCATCTACGAGGCATAAGTCAGAAGTGTGATGGAACACTCCCCACTTGCCTGGATGAGTGCAGCTCCCACAACACTCAAGAAGTTTAGCAATGTCCAGGACAAGGCAGCCCACTTGATTGGCACCACATTCACAAACATTCACTTGCTCCACCACCGACACACAGTAGCAGCGGTGTGTACCATCTACAAGATGCACTGCAGGAATTCATCAAGGCTCCTTATATAGCACCTTCCAAACCCACGACAACTACCATCTAGAAGGACAAGGGTAGCAGATAGATGGGAACACCGCCATCTGGAAGTTCCCCTCCAAGTCACTCTCCATCCTGACTTGGAAATATATTGCCATTGCTTCGCTGTTGCTTGATCAAAATCTTGGAACTCCCTTCCTAACAGCACTATGGGTGTACCTACACCACTTGGACTGCAGCAGTTCAAGAAGGCAGTTCACCACCACCTTCTCAAGGGCAACTAGGAATGGGCAATAATGCTTGCCCAGCCAGTGAAACCCACATCCCATGAATGAATAATTTTGTAAAATTAGTAAACAGGAAACAGGTTGGACACCCAATTAGGGGCGGTAGAGCAGGAGTTGTCCGACACCTCTGCATGCCTTAGCACCACTGGTCTGTACTTGCTGGGTGGGAAGCTCCTCCTTATCTCTGCTCATCCCCATATCCAGTTGCTCAGCCTCATCTCCACATTTGTCCTCCCTTGCCTCCAGAAGCGATGCCCCTGTATTCCCAAGTTCTCCTACAGGTTACCTCTATGTTTGAGTGCATGAAGTCAATCATTTCTGCTATTTACCACCATTTATTAGGCACCCCTCATCGAGGGACTTGAGAAATCCAGGAAGTCATGAGGATTATTTCTGAGACATTGAGACCAATACAGCTCAAGTGGGTTCCTGTGTTAGCACATATTGAACCTCCTGATGTCTGCAGAGAAAACATCCTCCTCAAAGAGCACCACCAGCTGACAGCTAACAAAACACTCGCACTGACACAGGACCTCAAACAAAAACATGCGCTCATCTTAAATCCGGTAGAACCCGACTGGAACACACTCCACACCCTACAAACTGATGACAAGCCCACCTCTTGATGGCATACCCCTTGACTGCAAACATCACCAACCACAACCTGGTAACTGACACAAATGGTGAAGTCAAGGGTTTCAACCTTACACAGAAAATCTGGACAACACTCAACCACTTCACGATGGACCAGGAAAGACATGGCCACATGCTTCATATGTAGAACCTGAGGAACAGTTCAAATTTTGACTGCGGACATTGCCCACATACTGAATTTCTGCCCTGAGAGATCCATTCCTGGTGGCATCATAACCATTGACACTGTGTCAGCTGAAGGTGCTGAATGTATTTTTAAACTTGACATCGAACTATAACTGCTACCCCAGCAATATAAATAAAAACAAATCCTCTATACTTCCTTTGCATAATTACTGGCCAGCTCGCCGCTGCCTGAACAGCTCTCTGAGCCATTTCCCTTTAATTCGCTGATGTGCCTGGCTCTGTGATTGGCTCTTCGCTGGGCTGCCGCCTCCTGCTCAGAGACATGGTCATGAACCTTCATGGTCCCTGTGCCTGAGAACAGAAGTCACTTATAGCCCTTTAAGTGACTGTTAATTGCCTTATTCCGTGCACAAGTGCTAAGCCACTACATTCCGGCGGCTTGCCAGCAACAATGTTCTGATGCCTGATCAAGAATCGGGGAGGCAGGACTGCATCAGTATGCTGCTCAGATTTCTAATTTTGTTTCCTGCTACATCTCCAGTTCCAACTCCCCCAGGGATTGAAAAAGCCACTATAGTCTGCAGGAGGAATGTATGCTGAAGTAATTTACTTTTCTTCCTATGCCATGGGTTTGCCTTGGGGAAGAGCATGGACAGGTGAAGGCAGCATGCTCTCAGGCTTCGGTAGCACTCATCTATAGTTAGAAAATAATAATTTGTGTAACATCCCCAAGATGTCCCAAAGATCTTGACAACCAATTAATAACAAAGCGGTAAAACATCTGCTATGTTAGCAAATGCAGGAGCTAATTTGTGTTCAGCAAAATCCTGGAAACAGCAGACAAAATGCATGGTCTGTCAACTTGCCTTATGCTGGTGATGGTTCAGGTAGGAATGTTGCTCAGGACACTGGGAGAACTCCTTGCTCTTTATCAAGTAATGATATGGGATCCTTTAAGTCCTCCTGAACAGACATATCCTGTCAATGCAGAACTTCAGTAGCTCACCAGAGAGCCAGCTGACATTCCGAAGAAAATAGCTTGCATTTCATGGCCTCAGACCCAAAGCATTTCTCAGTCAACAAAATACTATTTTATATAAGCAGTCACTATTGTAATATAGGAAAACACAGCAACAGATTTTGTACAGCAAGGTCCAAAAAACAGCCATAAGATAAATTGAGAATTTTTCTTAGTGATGGTTTTCTGCTTAATTTCTTGAGTAGATCTTGAATCCAACAACTTTCTGATTCAGAGGCAAGAAAGCTACAAACTGAGTCAAGCTGATAGCAAGGACATTGTTTTGGAGTACAAGAATAACAAAGTCTTCCTAGAATCATATCAGGCTTGGAGAGACCACACCTGGAGTACAGTTTTGCTCTCCTTATTTAGGGAAGGATATACTTGCCTTGGAGGTGGTACAACAAAGATTCACTAGAATGATTCCTGGATGATAGGGATGTCCTATGATGAGACGCTGAGTAAATTGAGTCCATACTTTCTGAAGTTGAGAATGAGAGATGAGCTCATTGAAACATACAAAATTCTGAATGCTTGCCAGGGCAGACATTGAAAGGCCATTTTCCCTGACTGGAGAATCTAGAATGCAGGGGCACAGTCTCAAATTAAGGCGTTAATCATTTAGGACTGAAGTAAGGAGAAATTTCTTCACTCAGATAGTTATGAAACTTTGTAATTGTCAACCCAGCAGGTTCTGGGTACTCCATCATTGAGTATATTTATGGCTGAGAGTTCTGGTCTCTCAGAGGATCAAAGGGTATGGGGAGCACGAAGAAATGTAGAGTGAAACAAGAGATAAGCTTTGATCATATTGAATGACCGAGCATGCTCAAGGAGCCAAATACTCCAGCTTGTATTTCTTATGTTCTTATATCTCATATGTCTCATTACAACCTTAGGTCACTCGCCCTATCTTTTCTTTCCCTACCCATAAGATAGTGGCTGATCCCCAAAGATACAGCTGACAGCAGAGGGGTATCATGAGGTGAGAGTTGTAGTGGGAGTCAGCAGCAAGGGCAGGAGGTGATCCAACAGAGGACGGTAGAGAGAAGTGACTGAAGCATTCTGGGAGAAGTCACCACAGACACCTGACTCAGAAGGGGATCGAGGAGAAGGGCTCTTGCACTCAACAGGAGGAAGAGCATCCAACAGAGGGTGGTAGAGAGAAGGTGATTGAAGCAGTCTGGGAGAAGTCACTGCAGACACCGCAAATCAGAAGGGGATCGAGGAGAAGGACTTTTGCACTCAACAGGAGGAAAAACATCCAACAGAGGGCGGTAGAGAGAAGGTGACTGAAGCATTCTGGGAGAAATCACGACAAACACTGCGACTCAGAAGGGGATCGAGGAGGGCCCACTGTCAAAGAACGGAATAGCCCCAAACATTACATTGCTGTAGTGTTTCCAGCCCTCCCTCCTCCTCAAACCTAAAACAAAGAGAGGCAGAGGTAGTACCCTCAGGAGTGCACCAGACCTGAGTGTCCCTACTCTTCTGAAAGTGGAAATTTTTTTTAAATGTAGCTGATTGGTGAGTAAATCCTGGTGAGTTTTTTTCTTTCATTCTATTAAAGTTATTCATTGCTTAATACTGAGGTAGGAGCTAAAAAGAAATTATAGAGTAGTACTGTACAAGTATAATTAGTCAAGAAATAAGGTTTCTAGCTAACATAAATAAGGCCACGAGCTAGTGTATTTTTTTAAGGGAGTAACTAGCTTAATCAAGAGGGACATTATGGCAGGAGATCTCAGACCCATGATATGCTCCTTCTGCATGATGTGGGAAATGAGGGACGCTTCCAGCATCCCTGTTGACCATGTGTGCAGAAGGTGTGTCCAAATGCAGCTTCTAGCTAACCGGATTTCGGAGCTGGAGCTGGAGCTGCAGGTGGACTCATTTTGGAGCATCCCTGATGCTGAGCAAGTCGTGGTTAGCACATTTAGCAAGGTGGTCACACCACAGGTGAAGATTACACAAGCAGAAAGGGAATGGGTGACCATCAGAAACAGTAAAAGACTCAGGAAAGTAGTGCAGGAGTCCCCTGTGGTCATCCCCTCTCTAACAGATATACCGCTCTGGATACTGTTAGGGGGGATGGCCTCTCAGGGGAAAGCAGCAACAGCCAAGTTCATAGCACCATGGGGGCTCTGCTGCTCAGAGGGGCAGGAGTTAAACAAGTGGCAGGGCTATAGTGATAGGGGATTCAATAGTTAGGGGCACAGACAAACGCTTCTGTGGCCACAAACATGAATCAAGGATGGTATGTTGCCTCCCTGGTGCCAGGGTCCGGGATGTCACGGAGCAGCTGCAGGACATTCTGGGGAGGGAAGGTAAGCAGCCAGTGGTCGTGGTACACATTGCTACTAACGACATAGGTAAACTAAAGGATGAGGACCTGCAAGCTCAGTACAGGGGGATAGGAGATAAATTAAAATGCAGGACCTCAAATGCAGTAATCTCAGGATTACTCCCAGTTCCACAGGCTAGTGAGAGCAGGAATAAGAGGATAGACCAAATGAACACGTGGCTGGAGAGATGGTGTAGCCAGGTGGGATTTAGATTCTTGAGGCACTGGGACCGGTTCTGGGGAAGGTGGGACCTGTACAAACCAGACGGGCTGCACCCAGGCAGAGCTGGGACCATTGTCCTTGCGGGGGCTTTTGCTAGTTTTGTTGAGGAGTATTTAAACTAGTGTGGCAGGGGGATGGGATCCCAGGAGTAGGATCAGATAGGTCAGATTCAGATCAGAAAAATGGAGTAGAACATTAGCGAGGGATATTGTGATAGACATGGAGTTACAGGAGAAGCCAAGTTTAAAAAGTGTCCAGCAAGGGAAATTGATGGGGTTAAACTGTTTATACTTCAATGCAAGGAGTATTACAAACAAGGTAGATGAGTTAAGGGCACAGATTGAAACATGGCAGCAGGGTGTCATTGCTATAACGGAGACCTGCCTAAAGGAGGGACAAAACTGGCAGCTAAATATCCCTGATTATAGAGTCTTCAGACACAACAGAGTAGGAGATAAAAAAGGAGGGGGGTTAGCACTAATGGTTAAAGAATCAATTCCAGTTGTGAGAAGGGATGATATACTAAATGGGTCAACAAACGAGCCTTTATGGATTGAGCTTAGAAATAAAAAAGGGGCAATCACACTACTGGGAGTATACTACAGACCCCCAAATAGTGAAAGGGAGATAGAAGAACAAATATGTAGGCAAATTTCTGCTTGTAAGAACAAGAGGGAAATAAGAGTAGGAGACTTCAACTATCCTAATATCAACTGGGATTCAAACAATATAAGGGACACTGAGGGAGAAAGATTCATGCAGTGTGTCTAGGAAAATTTTTTCAACCAATTAGTGACAAACCCAATGAGAGAAGATGCAATTCTAGAACCTAGTCTTGAGGAACGAAGACGGGCAAGTGGGTGAAGTGACAGTTGGCGACCATATCAGGGACAGTGATCACAATTCGGTTAGATTTAGCATTACCATGGAAAAGGACAGAGATAAGGCAGGAGTAAAAGTCTTGAACTGGGGGAAGGCAAATTTTGCAGAAATGAGAAGGCACTTGGCTGAGGTGGACTGGACAGCACTGCTGGAGGATAAAAACAGTGAAAAACCAGTGGGAAGCACTAAAAAACGAGATCCTAATTGTACAAAGTAGACATGTCCCCTACAAAAATAAGAGTGGTACTGCCAAATCTAGACCTCCCTGGTTGTCGAGAAGAATAGAGAGGTAGATCAAACAGAAAAAGAAAGCGTATGATAGGCACAAAGAACTAAGCACAGCAGATAACCTAGACGCCATATGGGAAGTGTAGCGACGAAGCAAAAAAGGAAACAAGGAAATCAAAGAGAGGGCATGAAAAAAGATTAGCAAGTAAAATCAAAAGATAACCCAAAGATGTTTTACCAATACATTAATGCTGAAAGGTTAGTTAAGGAAAAAGTGGGACCTGTCAGAGATGAAGATGGAAACTTGTGCGTAGATGCAGAGGCTGTGGGAAGGATTTTGAATGAATATTTTGTCTCCATGTTTACAAAGGAAGGGGAGGATGTAGATATGGAAGTCCAGGAGGAACACTGTAAGATATTGGACGGGATAGTCATAAAGAGAGAGGTAGTACTCGAAAGGCTGAAATCCTTGAAAGTGGATAAGTCACCAGGGTCAGATGGATTGTTTCCGAGGCTGCTGAAGGAAGTCAGACAGGAGATAGCAGATGCTTTGAGGATGATTTTCCAATCTTCACTAGATACAGGGGAGGTACCAGAGGACTGGAGAAATGCAAACGTAGTTCCATTGTTTAAAAAGGGATCAAAGGAAATGCCAAACCATTATAGGCCAGTTAGTCTTACATCGGTGGTGAGCAAATTAGTAGAATTAATCCTGAGAGATAGGATTAACTGTCATGTGGAAAGGCGTGGACTAGTCAGGGATGGTCAGCATGGATTTGTTAAAGGAAGGTCTTGCCTCACAAATTTGATTGAAATATTTGAGGAAGTGACAAGAAGGGTTGATGAAGGTAGTGCAGTGGATGTTGTGTACATGGATTTTAGCAAGGCATTTGACAAGGTCCCACATGGCAGATTGGTCAGGAAAGTAAAAGCCCATGGGATTCAGGATAATGTGGCAAACTGGATAAAAGGTTGGCTTTGTAACAGGAAACAAAGGTTAATGGTCGATGGATGCCTTTGCGAATGAAAAGTTGTCTTAAGTGGTGTTCCACAGGGCTCGGTGTTGGGACCCTTGCAGTTTGTGTTATATATTAGCAATTTGGATGTGAACGTGGGGGGCACGATTGGTAAATTTGCTGATGACACAAAAATTGGCCAAGTAGTGGATAGTGTAGAGAATAGCCATAATCTCCAAAACAATATTGATGAGTTGGTGGAGTGGGTGTTAAAGTGGCAGATGGATTTTAACATAGAGAAGTGTGAGGTCATACATTTAGAGAGGCCAAACAGTTACAGGGATTACACAATAAATGGGAATATACTAAGAGGGGTAGATGAAGTGAGAGATCTTGGCGTACGTAGTAGTACACAGGTCCCTGAAGGCAGCAGTTCAAGTAGACAAGTTGTAAAGAAGGCATATGGAATGGTCTCCTTCATTGGCAGAGGTATAGAATATAAAAGTAAGGATATAATGTTGGAATTGTATAAAACACTGGTGAGGCCAACAACTGGAGTATTGTGTGCAGTTCTGGTCACCACATTACAGGAAGGACATAATAGCTCTGGAGAGAGTGCAGAGGAGGTTTACAAGAATGTTGCCAGGGTTAGAAAAGTGTAGCTACGAGGAGGGATTGGATAGCTTGGGGTTATTTTCCTTAGAACAAAGAAGACTGAGAAGTAACTTGATTGAGGTGTACAAAATTATGAGGGGAATAGATAAAGTGGACAGGATAAAATTGTTTCCCTTGGTGGAGAATTCTAGAACCGGGGTACGTAGATTCAAGGTAAGTGGCAGAAGGTGTAGGGGGGACATGAGGAAGCACTTTTTTACGCAGGGGGTAGTGGGTGTCAGGAATTCGCTGCCCAAGTTAGTGGTAGAGGCAGAAACTTTAAACTCTTTTAAAAAGTACCTGGATCTGCACCTAAAGTGCTGTAAGCTGCAGGGCTATGGGCTGGGTGTAGGAAGGTGGGTTTAGAAAGGGCACCTGAATGTTTTCGGGCTGGCTTGGACAAGATGGGCCGAATGGCCCCCTTCTGTGCTGTAACTTTTCAATGGTTCTATGGCTTTCAGTAGGACCCCCTTCCCAATGTCGGGTCCATCAATCAGGCACAGGCCTTCGAAGGAAGGACCCCCCCCCCCCCCCGCCCCCCCGGGAGACGACAAGCAGTCCACACAGGTTTACTGGCCATGACGTTGCATGGCAACAGGCCTGCTGAGTTAATACCAGCTGCGGCAGTATGAGACCCTTAAGTGGTCATTAATTGTTCGCTTAGGTTCCTCAACTGACAGCAGAATGGGAAGGGTGACCACAGGGCCTACCCACCCCGGACTTAATTGGGGTGGGGGGCGGTAGGCTCCGGGTATTCACCCACCATCTTCCCGCCTATTAAGTGCCTTCCTTGCCTCCAAATATGCCACTAGAGTGGGCAGAAGATCCTGCCTCTAGGCATAATCTTTTAAAATAAAACAATGAATAAGCTGTTAGATTTAAAAGGAGAAATTAAGATCTAAGGAATGAGGCACAAAAATGTGAATAAAAAACCTTAATTTCCATGTATTAAAAAGTAATTTGGCGGATTATTTTTATTTTGAAACTTTCCCCAATATGCTATTCTGTTTATAGTTGCCATTCTTTTGATGATGTTCAATGTATTCTAAAAGCTCAATTACTAAAGATGAAAGAAATGCCACAGGAAATAGATGTAATTCTTTTACAAGTCCACAAAATTCCTTTGCTGCATTCAAGTTTTTTTTAAGCAAAGCTTGTATGAAGAATCCCCTATATGTCTATTTTAGTATTTTACTCATAATTAAAATAAAGTTTGGTAAGGTTGCATGGTAAAATTCAAATTGCAGCAAAAATAGCGTCTGGTTCAGGGTTACTATTTGACAACAGTTGTGCAGCAGCACATTCCAAAGCAGAAATTTATTTTGTCACTGTTTGAAGAATTGAATTGATTCCCAAAACAATCACATTGACTTGTAATTGATTTTATCTCTCCCTCTGAATGAGGAGGATGCATGCCACAGTATACATCTCATGGCAATAATCTCTGTGTGAGGAGTCCTTTAACATGGGGAGGCTGTGCACTGCAGCTACCACATAATTCTGGCTGACCAGGAAATTCTCCCACACTTAGGTACATTGAAAGGATCTGCAGGTTAATAATCAATTTTTTTGGCCACATTACAAATGCACCTTCCATGACCATCGAGTCCCAGAGTGGGATTCAAACCCAGTGCTTCTGGCTCTGAGATAGGGACCCTACCTCTGGTCAACAAGACCTCCCACTTTTATCTAAGTATCTCAAAGAATCCTCCCCAAGAATACACAAGAAATGGGTTTTCAAATTTGGCTTCTTAAGAAGAGAAACAATAGGCATAACTAATAGATAAATAATGTTACCTTTCTACTGCATATACTGTTTGACACTGATACTTGCTTTAACAACAATGCAAGCACCGAGACCATGTTATAACATATTGCTCTCATATCAAGGTAAGCAGAGCTCTGGATATGCATAGTTCAATGCATACTCAGATTTCTGATAATTGGCCTCTGACTGGCAATGAAATTTATATTATTAGAAAAGTGCCGATGAGATTGTTAAGCATTAGAGAAATCAAGTGAACCAATCTATCGTCATTGAAATTTTACTTTTAATTTTTAAAAAAGAGAGCACTGGCTGCAGTTCCTTGTAATCAATGTAAATATTAAACAATTAGATCCTTTAGGCAATCTCACAGATGCTGTAAAATATGTGATTTATACCAGTCCAAATGTAGTTATATTGTGTATTTTGTACTGCAATAGCACCAAAGTAGCTGAAGATGTGTAGCAACCTCATAATAAAACAAATGAAAGCTGGGAAAATGAAAGCCAGTACCTGTCATCTACCAGAGAATTGGATGGAACATCACTGACCTGTAATCCCTGTAAACCTGTATCGTGAAAACATGCTTTATGCTAAATAATGATTTTAATCCACCAGGCGGAAAACTGAAAATAAGGCCTTTAAAACACAGACCAAGGGTGTGACTTGAGCTTGCAACAAAAGTGGCTACTCAGTTTGCATCACTGTACCCTTCACATCACAAATCATTAAGATGGAGACACCACATCTGCAAAGACCCATCGAGGACAATGACCTCAGAAGAATATGAGTGAGCCACATTTCCTGTCCCCATTATCAAGGCGATCACGAGGGATATTTAACAGGGGATTCCCATCTATGGTGCAGAATTTTACCACTTCATCGCGGCAGGGTCGTAAAATGCGACGAGCTTTCAAAATCCCTTTGACTTCGGCAGGACTGTAAAATCCCGCTGAATTAAAATTCTGCCCATGACCTTATTCATCTACACTGGATATACGCTAAACCCAATCACTTAAACAATGGGGCACTGGCTGAGAGAGAGGATTCCCAGACATGAACAGAATAAATTACAAAGGGGAATACCCTTGTCATGACCATGTTTGAATCATTGGGTGATGGTCATGAGACAGGCCCACCCTTTGTGTGTTTAAGCCTCTGCTTTCTCTGCAGTAAGAGAACAAGCAGCTGAGACACCGACAAGAGAAGACCTGAGTAGGTCCCTCCTTCCTACCCCTCTCTCCAATCCACCTTGCAAACTTCAAACCCTGTTTGCTGACTGTGGCCATCCAGGCACGCCCCTGCTGCAGGCAGAGATTTCTTTAAAGTATTCAACAGAGCACTACTCATCTCACATTGTCCTTGGGAAGGTGGCGGTGAGCCACCTTTTGAGCTGCTGCAGTCCATGTGGTCCAGATGCACCTTGAGTGCTATTAGAAAGGAAGCCCCATGTTTTTAAACCCGGCAACTGTGAAGCAATGACGATATAGTCCCAAACCAGGAAAGATGTGTGGCTTGAAGAACAACTTCCTACTTCTGCCTGTAAAGGAGTCATGGGTGTATGTGTATATACATATATATGCATTTATGTGAGTGTATACATTATATAAATAGATGTGTATGTGTGCATTTTGCGAATGATGGTATTCTCATTTGGGTGGGTGGTAGGGGTGTGTTGTTGGGGGGCCTAGAAATTAAGCGAACATTATCCACATGTTTTAAGTCATGAGAATTGAAATGATAAGCTAAGTAAGGAAAATGTCTTTGTGCTGGACTAATTATAGCAGAAGCAACAAAATTCTAAATAGAAATCCTATAAATGGAAACAATGCAAATTGTGACAAACTAATGACGTACATGGATTGAAACATGGAATGAATGCACAAATAGCTGATCATTAATAATATAAATGACCAGATTCCCAATTCAACAGAGTTCAAGGGGATATGGGTTTAGCACAGAATCAAGATAAGGGAAACTTTTTAAGCAGTGGGTTCTTGTGATTGGGAATCGTCTTGAAGAGATTAATGTCTATAATGTTATAGGAAATTATGTTTTAAAATAGAGTTTATTGGTCTCTGTGTCTGTGTGTGTGTGTATCTGTGTTTCTTAATTGGATTAAAGCCAGCTAGTCTGGGTGCATTGATGTATAGAAAGAAGTACATTTGAAATGGTAATTAGGTAACCATGGGGAAGTTTAGAAACATAGGTGTCAAGGGGGCAACTTGCATTTTTAAATTCAACATTCAAAAGAATGGGTGAAATCTTGCATCTAGCTAGAAGACACCAAGCAATGTGTTTCTTTTTTTCAGCTTACTAATACAACTGGTGGAATCAAAAGATGTTATTGTTAGAAGAAGTTAAGTTAAAAATCTAGTAATACAATGGGAAACTTACATTCAAAGGAAAAGCTAGGTATAAATAGAAAGGAGTTTGTGCATTTAAGATCTAACCAGCCTGTACGCCTGCAACTGTATCGGCAGGGAACCTCATTTTGAATTCATAAACTCAAAAATGCTTTGCCTGGCATCTTTAAATCTAAGAGTTTTACTGTTGCCTTAACGGAGGTGTAACTGAGAGTCAGATTAATTTGGGGATTTGTTTATAAGTTATAGTAGGAATTTGTAGCCATGTGTATGTGTTTAATTTATTGTTAAATTAATAAATGCTTAATTTAGTTTTATGTGGTCAGTCTTATTACTACTGAATTCAAAGCCTGCATCTCGAAACATACAATTTGCAAAAATGGATTATGACAGTTGTTTCAAGTTTCCCTCTGGGATTTGAACAACTCAGCCTTTATCATGGGCTGTGTCATAATAGAATGCACTGCCTGAAAGGCTGGTGGAAGCAGGTTCAATAACAACTTTCAAAAGGGAGGTGGATGAATAATTGAAGGGCAAATAAATGTAGGGCTATGGGGAAAGACCAGGGGAGTGGGATTAATTGGATAGTTCTTTCAAAGAGTCAACACAGACATAATGGACTGAATGGCCTCCTTCTTTGCTGTATCATTCTATGATTCTAAGAGCAGGAATTTGATGAAAATGTGTTGAAGGGTTCCTGGATATGATAGTACTTTCTAAAGGAATTTCCATTTATTCATTTTAAGATTTCTTGTTACATTCATACCATGCAAAAAGGACAACCAAACTATATTGTGTGGCATTCACAGTTGAGTATAATATACTGAATATCTTCTCATTCAATCTCTCTACAGAGGGAGTCTAGAAATTGCTGGGACCTCTGGGATTAAAACCAAAAACCCACAGGGAAGAATAAGGTTGTCATCATCATTGTTTCACTTTATAACACAACACTGATATAAAACGTGTCTGAATTCTTTCCTATACTCTTAGTTAATGACTTTGGCTGAGATTTTCCAGTGCCAAGAGCAGCAGACATAATGGCGGGGGAGGGAGTAGTGGGGTCAGGCTGTGGGGAAACAATGCGGCAGGAGTTGAAAAATCGGATTCACACAGCATGAAATAACAGAGGGAATATGCACTCCCGCCTGTCATGTCAGGCTGCCATTCCCACCAGAGGCTGGCATGAAGCCAGTTTGCATCGCATTCATGGGATGCAGATGAAGCCCCAACCTTAATTAAGCCCCCATCCAATTATCCACACCGCCAGCAGGATATCAAACTGGTCAGGAACATGTTCAGACTAATGTGGCATGGACATGTTGGGAATCACCTAGAAGAAGGCCTGATACAGCTTGCGGAGATCGGAAGATGGAAACTCCAGCAGCTGTGTATCCTAGAACAGCAGGTGCAGCAGTGGGTGAGTGCAGCATCTACCACATGGAAAGTCTCACCGCAGGAGTTCCCAGGATGTGGATCTTCTCACTGCTGGAGTTTCCAGGATGTGGATCTTCACACTGCTGGAGTTTCCAGGACGTGGATCTTCACACTGCTGGCGTTTCCAGGATGTGGATCTTCACATTGCTGGAGTTTCCAGGATGTGGATCTTCACGCTGCTGGAGTTTCCAGGATGTGGATCTTCTCACTGCTGGAGTTCCCAGGATGTGGATCTTCACATTGCAGGAGTTTCCAGGATGTGGATCTTCACACTGCTGGAGTTCCCAGGATGTGGATCTTCAGATAGCTGGAGCTTCCAGGATGTGGATCTTCACACTGCTGGAGTTTCCAGGATGTGGATCTTCACACTGCTGGAGTTCCCAGGATGTGGATCTTCAGACAGCTGGAGTTTCCAAGTTGTGGATCTTCAGACAGCTGGAGTTTCCAGGAGGTGGATCTTCACACTGCTGGAGTTTCCAGGATGTGGATCTTCAGACAGCTAGAGTTTCCAAGTTGTGGATCTTCAGACAGCTGGAGTTTCCAGGATGTGGATCTTCACATTGCTGGAGTTCCCAGGATGTGGATCTTCACATTGCAGGAGTTTCCAGGATGTGGATCTTCACACTGCTGGAGTTCCCAGGACGTGGATCTTCAGATAGCTGGAGCTTCCAGGATGTGGATCTTCACACTGCTGGAGTTTCCAGGATGTGGATCTTCACACTGCTGGAGGTCCCAGGATGTGGATCTTCACACTGCTGAAGTTCCCAGGATGTGGATCTTCACACTGCTGGAGTTCCCAGGATGTGGATCTTCAGACAGCTGGAGTTTCCAAGTTGTGGATCTTCAGACAGCTGGAGTTTCCAGGATGTGGATCTTCACACTGCTGGAGTTCCCAGGATGTGGATCTTCAGACAGCTGAAGTTTCCAGGATGTGGATCTTCACATTGCTGGAGTTCCCAGGATGTGGATCTTCAGATGGCTGGCGTTTCCAGGATGTGGATCTTCACATTGCTGGAGTTTCCAGGATGTGGATCTTCACTGCTGCAGTTTCCAGGATGTGGATCTTCCTGTTGCACTTTCTTGGCTTCACGAGTTACTGCTGGGCGGTGATGATCTGCGCTGGGGATTTGGGGTGGAAGTGGAGGCCTCAAGAGGGACTGGGGAATTTGGGAGTGGTAAGGGAAAGAGTGAGATGCTGCGGGGTTCATGGAATGGGTGAGGCAATTTATGGAGTGAGAGGGTGGGAGATGTTGTGATGTGCAGGTGTGAACAGTCATAGTGGAAGTGTTCAGATGTGGAGGGGCATGAGGTGAAAGAGGGGAAAGAACTCAGAGGGAAAGGTCTGTGTTGTCCACTGATGAGTCTTAAGGGCATGTTGAGGGAATTCTTGATAGGAAGGCATTGTGAGGGTTAAAGGGGACTGTAGGAGCCAGTAGGTTGGGAGGGTGCCAGTCTGAGATGCGTTGTTGGAGGAACACAGAAATAAAACCAGGGCCATGATTTTACGGCCACAGTGTGGTGTGTCTCCCTCCGGTGTATGCGACGAGCCATTTAAATCTCCATTCAGTTTGGCAGGACCGTAATATTCTGCCGGGCTGGAGAGGCCGTAAGATCCTGGCCCAGATTCTGAGGGTTGGCAGGATGGGTGCAGGGGCATGTGTATTGTCACGAGGGGGTGGGCCCCTCAGGAAGGGAGCAGACGTGGACATTCATCTGCACGAGTTAAATAGTGATGGGGGAGGGTTGTAGCATGACTGTGGGGAGGTCAAGTGTCACACCAGGGGGATTAATGGTTATGGGAGGGAGTATGTGGGTCATAGGGGGAGGTTGGAAATTATTGGACTCAACCTGAAAAGTCACTCGCACCATGGCCACTTATAACTATTCAGAGCCTCGAGGTGGAGATCTTGAGATGCAGCATGGGATTTGGGTCAGTGGGGATGAGCCGAACAGCAGGTCAGCTCAGCTGGACAACTGAAGGGGGATCCCAGCAAGTAGTACTGACAATGCTGACACATTCCAACAGATAAGCGCGTGAAAGGAAAAGGCTCACTTTGTGGGGCGGAGTCTTCTTGTGCATGGCTCACAAGGGCCCTGGCAAAGATCCTAGTCTCCCTGTAAATGCATGATTCCAGGGACATAGACCCAGCCTGGGGTGGCTCCCTAAAGATGGCTGGGAGTACGGGGGCAGCACAGGCTTAATGACCATGAATCACAATTAAACCACATCAAACCTCATCAAAGTGCAAGTGTAGTCTATTTACAAAAGTGTAATAACATTAACAAGTATAGTGCACCTGTGTAACCACATGTGAAATCATTACTTCCTAATCTTTCATTCCCTACCACTTATTCTTGGTGCTCCCCTGACATCTGCAGCAGGGGTAGAGGCAGCCTGCTGACTAGTTTGCCCTGTGATCTTGAATGACCTTGATCTTGAATGGCCTGGAGGGCCCCGGCTTACTCTGGCTCTCCTGCTATGGGGCAGCTGCTCCCTCTGCAGTCACAGAGGACAAAGCTGAAGGGGTCACAGGCAAGGGGGATTCCGAAGGGCCAGACACCCTCCGAGAGTCCTGACTGCAGCTCCCAGGGGTGTCCAACAGACACTCCTCCTCCCTTTGGGTGCCCAAGGGCCCCTGCCTCACTCCATGAGGAGAAGGGGCACTTGGAGGGAGGTTGAGGTGCCCCACTCCCCTAGCATGCAGCCACAGCAAGATCTCACCCATGGCTACAGCGATGGAGTGTCAGTGTGTGTGTATCTCCGACAGAAACTGGGCTTTCTGCTGGGTGAGGTTCTCCATGGCGTTCACTATCCTCTCCATAGAGACCTCCATGTACACATAGGTCAGAACGACTTCATCAGAGAGCAGGCAGACGGACTCTTCCACCTCACATGCCGCTCTGCTGAGGGCCTCCACCACCTCTGAGCTCCCCTGCCTCTTGCTGCCTCTCCAGCACCTTGGGTAGGGCCGATCCCAGACGTTTGTCATCCAACTTGGATGTCATAGATGCCTCTTCCCCAGCGGTCCTCCAAGTGCCAATGAGCTTGGCTGACCCTGCCTCCTCCTGCTGTGGACACATGACCGTGCGGTGACTACCAGAATGTGAGACCCTGTCTGAACTAGATCCACTACCCACTGAGGTGTATGTCTCTGGGCTGTTGGAGGGTGCAGGTGACTGCTGTGACGACTCTACATATGCACTTTCTTCCTCCTCCCCCGTGTCCTCGGTTCTCTGTGGGCTGTTGGTACTGCTGAACAGGGCTTCTTCTTCTGGCCTTCCCCTCTTCCTGCTGGAACCTGTAAGTGAGAGAGGAGAGAGGGAGTGACTGCATGAGCTGCCTCCAACATGGAGGAACATATGACCCTTAGGTTTCTAAGTGACTACATTATGCATGGAACATTACTGGATGGAGGCTGCCCACCTACCCCTCCAACTCCACAGGCTCGGTCCCGTTCCACCCCTGCCAACTCGCCTGCCTGCTCGTTGAACTCTGTAAGGTTCCTCAGTTCAGGCAGGGGGCGCCCTCCCATCTTTTCTCCCTCTCTCTCCTGTTGTACCGTAACCCCTCCTGTGCAAAGAGAAAAGATGGGCGTGAGAGCAATTTGGTTTTTGGTATCTTTCTCATTCTTCCAGTCTTACAAATAGCCCACTGGATTGAGTGCCATGTGATTGATGCACTGCAGGTTGTCCACAAGGGTTCTGGGGCAGCACCCTCCAGATTGGTGAGCCCATAGCAGATAGAAGGATAAGACTCACAGAGGAATGTCATTAGTGGTGCTTGCTGGTGCCCTCAAACACCTAAATCCCCTCCCTTCCCTTTCTCCCCAGACAGTATCTGAGCGCTCTGTGTGGAAGGTTCAGGGACCCACAATGGCATCTCCACCTGCAGACTGGATGGACTGCAGTGGGGCTTTGAGGCATCACCTTATCACATTGAGTAGCTGTTTTATGCATGGGCTGCACAGCTGGTGCCCCTGCCACTGAGGCCCATGTTCCTGCTACCATTCAGTGAGGTGGGTGCAAACAATTAAAGGTTCACCTACCCTGGCGGTGTGGATGAAGTCATTCATCCATTTCTGGCACTGCAAGGTAGTCCTCCGGTGGAGGCCATGAGCACTGATCACCTTGGCGACATCCTCCCATGCAAGGTTGGTCAGACGGCTCGACCTCCTCTTTCCATCCTTGCCCCTCCTAGCCTCCACGGTATTGAGCAGTACATCAAGGGAAGTGTTGCTGAATCTGGGGGCCAGAACTCCCTGGGATCACCGGGCCATCTCCACCTTCCATGGTGGATTAGTGACAAAGAAGTTGCTGTCTGGCGCCTTTTAAATATGGCAGCCGGATATGATGGCATCATCCAGCCTGCCCCGCTACGCAATACATCAGGAAACCCCTGACTGCATAATTAATGAGCCCAGCATTACGCAATTCAGTGCGAATTCCCACCAGGCTCAGAAGTGGGGAAACAAATCTGGTTCCCACCACCACCACCACAGAGCTTAGGCCTGGAATGGAAAATCCCGGCCTTTATCTTTGCTGATTTTGATTCAGTATATTCCTTTACAATTTTTTGTATATATAAGTATGTAGTGTAGTTATTATTTTATCACAAATCTAAGCAGAAGTATGGTTAGAGTCTGCCACGGCTGATATAGATTTATTCTATAGTTTATTCTTTATTATTTTATGTCACATTACCTCACAGTTTAATATTTCAACTTCATCTCTGCTATGTTCAATCGAGAAGCTGCGTAGGTCCCTTGACACCAGATCTCTGTCAATGGTAATCCCCAACTTGAATCTGCAAGTTGTAGATCAGGACAGATCAGGATTGTTTACCATCCAGTTTGATCATCCAGAGTTTTACCATCCAGAGATGAATGATCTCAACTGTGCCACCAGGGTAAGGCAACCATCTCATCACTCAAAACTCACTTACTCACAAGGTCATCACACATTCACTGGAATCTCACTCACTGCCAGCTCAAGAGACATCACCACCCACACTCTCACACACACCCACACATCTCCATCTAGCCTCATCTCCTATGGAGACTGCCTTCTCAGCCCTCGTCATCTTGAGGCTACTTGCACAAATGAACATGTGCCCCCATACACACAACCTGGGATACCCCCCCCTTCCCCAGTGCAGCCCTCACACTGCAGCCTCTTCCCTTGCCTGGGGCCACTTCTACCCCTTCCCTAAGCAAACCCAAGCCCTGCAGCTGTTGAAAAGCCACCAAAACCCCCCTTCTGGCTGCTTTGGTAGGTAGAGACCTGCCTATGAGCCCCTCTAAAAGTGTTGTGTCACTGATGACCACGAGTGGTGCCCGAAGCAAGGTAGGCAAACAAATCTCAAAATCCCGAACAAAGTGCAGTCGCCAGGTGCACATCATTATGTACTGTTGTGAAACACGTCAGCATGAGTCTGGATGATCCAGCAGATGATTCTGGGGAGTAGGACTTATAATGAGATGCTAAAGTATTCAAATTAGGTTCCCGACGTGCAGCAGTGGGAAATCGGCAGCCATTGACGGGTGGAGCAGCCAATTGCAAACTGGTTTAACAACAATGTGAAACCAATTTTTGCAATCTCCTGATAATTTCCGTTCCTGCCCGCTACGATGCCCGTCACAAACGGGAGCGGATGATTCCACCCTAGGTATTTTAAAAAGAAAATCTTATAATGAAAGGACTATGAATGAGGTGGTTGTGTTTATGCAGAGGGGATTAATTATATCAATAATTCTGACATGTAACTCACCACAGAAATTTAGGGCATATCTATTCCATTGTAAGTAGAGTTATAAGTCTAAATTACTACTAAAAACCCTCTGGCACTGAAATGTTCTTCTTATTCTTTCTTGGGGATGTGGGCATCACTGGCAAGGCCAGCATTTGTTGCCCATCCTTGAACTGCTTGGCTATTTCAGATGGCAGTTAAGAATCAACCACATTGTTGTGGATCTGGAGATAGGCCAGACCAAGTAAGGGTGGCAGATTTCCTTCCCTAAAGGGCACTTGTGAACCAAATGGGTTTTTAATGACAATCAATAATAGTTTGTGGTTACCATTACTGAGACTAGCTTTCAATTCTAGCTTTTATTAATTGAACTTAAATTCCACCAGCTGCCATGGTGGGACTTGAACTCATGTTCCCAGAACATTAGACTGGGCTTCTGGATTACTAGTCTATGACATTGACATTATCACCACACCACCACCTCCCCTCCATTAATTAACTTCAACAAATGGGGAGTTTCATTCCTTCAGATTTAAAAGTCAATAAACTTAATTTAATTTTACTTTTTCTCTGCCTCTTTTACCTCTCTGTCTTAATCCCATATCTCTTTTCCTCTCTTTATGTTACTTTCTGGAGATGATTTAGCATGGAATTAAATATTCTAACTGACACTTCTTGGTTCAGATTCAGTGCCCCATTTTAATGATTCTTCAGTCTGTTTGGCTGAGGAGATTTGCTATTGTTTGCCTTGATCACAGAGGGCACTGTGCAAAAATGGATTTCAAATTGCAGCAAATTCCAGTACAAAAGCCCAAAGAAATCTATAAGTGTAACTATAAGTGAAAGCAAGTGTAACAGTAGTGAACAGCCAGCCTTGTTCATTCATTACTAATTACAAGATTCAGGTCAAATATAGACTATATTTAATGCTCCCTTGCTCCCCACAATGAGCTATACTGAAAAAGAATGAAGGCCAGCAATCAGACTACAAAACTGTCGCCCTGATCGCCACTCCCTTGAGCACAATTGGAAATACATGACCGGTGATGAAATCCTCAGGTATCCAGTAAGGTAGGTATTTCTGGAACCATCTTGAATATTCACATCAAGTAATGCATCTGGTCCCAACCATTTGTTTGACACATATTTATCATCACATTTCTATAAAATCACTCTAATTGACATTACTTTCTTGTATGGCAGTTCAATTTTTCTTCCTTTATACTCAACATCAAAGTCTACTGAGGTATTTCGTGTTGTTCATCCAAAGCTTTACTGCCCATATCCTAAGTTGTCCCAAATCCCACTCACACATCACTTGCTGTGCTACGTTGGCTGTCAATCCAGCAATGCATCCTTTTTAAAATTCTCATCTTTCTGCTCAAATCCCTCCATGTCCTTTGTTAATTCCAATAATTGTATGTTGAGGAAGAATGAGTCTGAAACAGCCTGTACCTTAAAACAGATTTATTTCCAAGACAGCAAAGTAAAGCTACAGACTCTCCCAGTTCCCCTTAGACACCCAGAGTGAACTGGTTTATATACTCGCAATGATTCCCTAATCCTTCACCAGTTGAGGGCAGCTGTGCTTAGTTACCAACTTAAAGCATGTATTCTATTACAGCACAACTTCAACATTAATATCCTCAACCTTCCTTGTCCCTGCAACCTCCTCCAGATCTACAATCCTCCAACGGTCTCTGTGCTCTTCCATTTCTGGATGCTTGCACATCCCTAATTTCCTTCTTCCTTGAAAGCCGTGTCTTCAGCTGCCTATGTCCTAAGATCTGGAATTGCCTCCCTGAACCTCTTTGCTCATTCATCTCTCTCTCTTCCTTACAATCACTGCTTAAAACCTTTTTTTTTTGTCAAGCTTTTGTTCACCTGCTCGGGATCAAATGTCAAATTTTGTCTGATAACATTCCTAGGGGAGATTTTACTATACTATATAAATGCAAGTTGTTGTTGTGTCATTGTTTAACATGCACAATATACTGCCACTTAGGCTGGAATTTTCCGTCCCTGTTGGCATCGGGCATCATGGTGGGGGTGAGCTGGCAATATAGCGAGAAGGTCAAATATCAGTTTCACGACACCATGAAACTAGTTTGAGATAGTCCACTCCAATTGTCAATGGCATGATGCATTTCCCACTGCTGCACATTGGGAATGTCATTTTAATACAGCTGCATATAGTTATGAGCCCTGCTCACCAGAATCAACCCCCCTCACTGGTTCATCCGGGCATCATGCCAACGTGTTATACAGCAGCATGTAAAAGGCGTGCACCTGGTGAGTTGAACCTGAGAGGTGAGTGCACACTAACGTTGCACAGCAGTCAAGAGGGTCACCCATTCAACTTCAAGAAACAGGCACCGCTCATTCAGGCGAAGGCACAGGCAAATCGCTTTTTCCTGGTTGGCTGACAGTAAGATCCTGGAGCAAGGGCTGCTCTGTAGTTGGGGGAGTGGGTGAGGTAATGGGTAGGGCCAAGGCAGCACCATCTGATGTAAGTTGGGGGGAAAGGCAGCGCAGTCTGATGTGAGTTGGAGAGAAAGGCAGCGCTTTCTGATGAGAGTGGGGGCAGGGAGGCAGCACAGTCTGATGTGAGTTGGGGCGGGGAATGCAGCACAGTCTGATGTGAGTTGGGGCGGGGAATGCAGCACAGTCTGATGTGAGTTGGGGTGGGGAATGCAGCACAGTCTGATGTGAGTTGGGGCGGGGAGGCAGCACAGTCTGATGTGAGTTGGGGTGGGGGAAAAAACAACACAACCTGATGTGATTTGGGGAGGGGGGAAGGCAGCACAGTCTGATGTGAGTTGGGGAGGGGGGAATGCAGCACAGTCTGATGTGAGTTTGGGAGGGGGGAAGGCAGCACAGTCTGATGTGAGTTGGGGAGGGGGGAAGGCAGCACAGTCTGATGTGAGTTGGGGAGGGGGGTAAGGCAGCACAGTCTGATGTGAGTTGGGGAGGGGAGTAAGGCAGGACAGTCTGATGTGAGTTGGGGAGGGGGGTAAGGCAGCACAGTCTGATGTGAGTTGGGGAGGGGGGTAAGGCAGCACAGTCTGATGTGAGTTGGGGAGGGGGGAATGCAGCACAGTCTAATGTGATTTAGGGAGGGGGGAAAGGCAGCACAGTGTGATGTGAGTTGGGGAGGGAGAGAAGGCTGGGCAACACAGTGTGATGTGAGTTGGGGAGGAGGGTGATGTCAGCACAGTCTGATGTGAGTTGGGGAGGGGGGAAGGCAGCACAGTCTGATGTGAGTTGGGGCGGGGAGACTGCACAGTGTGATGTGAGTTGGGGAGGGAGAGAAGGCAGGGCAGAACAGTGTGATGTGAGTTGGGGAGGGAGAGAAGGCAGGGCAGCATAGTGTGATGTGAGTTGGGGAGGAGGGTGATGTCAGCACAGTCTGATGTGAGGTGGGGAGGGGGGAAAGGCAGCACAGTCTGATGTAAGTTGGGGAGGGTGAGAAGGCAGGGCAGCACAGTGTGATGTGAGTTGGGGAGGGTGAGAAGACAGGGCAGAACAGTGTGATGTGAGTTGGGGAGGGTGAGAAGACAGGGCAGAACAGTGTGATGTGAGTTGGGGAAGGGGAGAAGGCAGCACAGTCCTGATGGTCGTGAACAAGCACATGCGGGGTGCCGGGAGGGAAGCAACCATGCATTAGGGAAACCCTGTATAAAGTGACCATTCCTCCACAGCTGAGACAGTTCAGGCACAGCCACATTCATATGATTGGATAAAACAAAATACTGCAGATGCTGGAAATCTGAAACAAAGACAGAAATTGCTGGAAAATCTCAGCAGGTCTGACAGCATCTGTGGAGAGGAAGACTGAGTTAATATTTCGAGTCCGTATGACTCTTCATCAGAACTAAAGAGAAATAGAAATGTGTTGAAACATAAGCTGTTTAAGTGGGGTGGGATAGGTGGAGCTGGATAGAGGGCCAGTGATAGGTGGAGGCAAAGGAGAGGTTGCCAAAGATGTCATAAACAAAAGGTCAAAGGGGTGTTGGCCTTTGACCTTTTAACCCCTAACACCCCTTTTACCTTCATATGATTGGAGTCGGGCTTACAACTTATCCGCCCCACTCCAGCAATGCAGACAGCAAACTGATAAGCATTTTAGTGGCCTGTAGAACAGTTGGATGACTGGGCAAGTTTGTACAATCTCCTTGCAAATCTGGTCATAGAGCAATCACTGGTTGAGGTGCTCACAGACCCTTGCAATGTCATCATTCGGGTTTGGACCAGTCTCCCCCATGGTTCCAGCTAACGGTGCAGCCTTGCAGTGCGGGTTAGGAGAAAGCCTGTGCCTGAGCTAAGAGCACAGCATGCAGTCCAGTGGGCAAAGCTGTCACCAATCAGTCAGGTGGAGTAGGGCGGAATCAGGTAGGGTTTCAGGCAGCCATGCAGCGCACTAAACTCTGGCCATCCAAGTGGTGGCCAGCACTCTCTGGGATGCAATAAGGGGCCTTCACATGTAACCAAGAGAGGTTCTTGGCAACCCATGCTAACCCATGCATCTCTCTTTCATCCTGCAGGAGTACATCAGGAGGATGGAGCATGGTGACCTAGCTGTATGCCTCATGGCTTACAGGGAGCAGAGACAAAGAAGAAGAGAGCAACAGAGGAACCTGGCTGGGATGATGGAAGAGCAGCACACTCAAGAAGACGGGGCAGCTGGGGCTCATGCATACGCTGCTGAAGAAACACAGCAAGCCATTGCTGGTTGGCGCCTATCTAGACACAGGGTCTACAGAATACATTTGTTATTCATGCGGATGACTGAGAACCAATGTCACCAAAGACTGCACATGTCCAGAGACCTAGTCGGTCACATCTGCCACATGCTGCAGGATTTGGTGCCATGGGGACATGGAAGGCATCCACTGCTAGTGGCCATCAAAGTGACGGCAGCTTTCAATTTTATTCAAGTGGCTCCTTTCAGGGCTCCACAGGTGACCTCTGTGGGATCTCACAAGCCTCCACACATAAGTGTATCCAGGAGGTCACAGAAGTCATATTCACGAGAGCACACAACTTTGTGCATTTCACCTGGGATCAGGACCACCATGAAGCAAGAGCGCTGGGATTTGCGCAAATCTCATGTTTTCCACAGGTGCAAGATGCCATCGATTGCACTCACGTGGTACTCAGATCCCTGTGGCAGCAAGTGGTCAACTACATCAACCGCTACAGCTTCCATTTAAATGTGCAGCTGTTGTGCGACCACCACAAACGTATCGTAGAGGTCTGCGCACAATTCCCAGGGAATGTCCAGAACTCTTACATTCTCAGTAGGTCTCAGATCCCTGATGTCTTCCAGGGTCCACAGAAGCTGCAGAGTTGGCTCCTCAGGGACAAGGGCTAACCGCAGAGGCCATGGCTGATGACACCTGTGCGATGGCCTCAGACTGCAGCAGAGAAGGTATACCAAGGCTCATGCTGCAAGTTGCAACTTGGTGGAGCAGACCATCAGGATGTTGAAAATGAGGTTTCAGTGCCTGGACCAATCTGGTGTCCCCGAAATATAGTCCACAGAGGGTGTCACACATTGTCATTGTCTGCTGCACCCTTCACAACCTGGCGCTGCAACGGGGAGAGGAGTTGGCTGAGGAGGAGATGGAGGAGCTGCATGTCTCCTCCAATGAGGAGGACATCGACAGGGGTGAGGGTGATGAAGTCCTCAAAGGTGAGGATGACAGTGATGAAGTCATCACACCGGCTAGACAAGGCAGGCACTCGGGAGGCCCTCATAGCTGCTAGATTTGTGGAGGATGATGACGACATGCAGTGAGGAGACCCCATAGACCTCACATTGCATCAGTGAATGTTTGACTGCTGTCTGGCTGATGGCAGCACACATACCCTCTGTGATATGGCTCCTGTCATGGAGATGCAGTGGATGTTCATAGTCCCTACACATCTGGAGGCTAATGATGACATGCAGTGCGACACTCCATAGATCCTCACATAGCTTATGTGAATCTCTGAGTCCCATCTGGCTGATGGCAGATCACTTGCGCTCTGTGAACAGGGCCATATCATGGAGATGCAGTGGGGAAACTTTAACTTCTCCTGATCCTATGGCATTCTTCATGAGCTGAACCCTTCAGGACCACATTGTCACTGATCACAGATACTGATGAGATGGGGCCCAGACACAGAGAAAATGACAGAACTCTGTGTCACTGGCCCAGGTAATTCTGGCAGCAATGGCAAGCATGATCAAGATGCAGGTATGACGGATGTGTCCAGTGACTGTGAAGATGCACCATCAATGTGCTGAGAAAGTTACACAAAGAACAGGGAAGAGGCCCTGGACTGAGACACCTACCTTTATCTTGTGCAGGGACCAAGTGTAGTAATTATGGTTTTGTTAAATGTCAGACTGTACCTTTAAGAATAGTCCTGTGATGTAAGATCACATGATCTACGTAAACCAATGTGTTAGCAGCGTGGGCTACCTCCACAGGCAGTGTAGAGATAGAGATGGAGTTGAAAGCACACATGTAGTTGCTACTGGCTGTATTGTAAATAAACCTAATGTTTCCACTTAGAGAGTTGTCTGCAGATCAACTCTATTACAAATAGGTGGCTCGGCCACACCACAACACCAAGGTTTCACATCTGAGTGACATGAGCACTGCTCATCATAACAAGGAGCCATAGGCAAGACAACATTTTTGGGGGTTCATTTACAATAGTGAACATTATGTATTGTGATTAATACCTGTGCCCAGGCTGTGCAACTACATCTTCTTAACCGTCCTAACCCTGCCGCTACATCCTGGTGCTCCCCAGACATCCTCAGTGGAGGTGGAGGCAGCCTGCTGACTGCTACACCCTGTCTGTGTTGACCTTGGCGACCATCCTATGTAGGGCCAAGATCTGGAGGGCCCCGGCCTGTTTTTGTGGCCCAACTATGTGGCAGTGGCACCCTCCTTGGCCTGTGAAGCTGGAGCAGCTGGGGTCATAGGAAGAGGGGATTCGGATCAGCCAGAAAATCCTGGAGTCACCTGGGTGGATTGCCCTGGGGTTTGCACCTGCTGATCTGCCTCCCTATGGGTGCCTGAGGGTCCCTGGCTGACTCCTAGAGGAGAAGGGGAAGCTGGGATGAGATCAAGGTAGCCTGCAACCCTCTCAAGTTGATGCTGTTGGAAGTCAACTTTGGCGTCAGCGATGGAGTTCAGCCCGCGCAGCAGTGCAGGACCGATGTCCTGGACCAAGGTCTCCAAGGCGGCCACCATCCTACCATTGTTGACCTCAATGCGTTGCAATGCCGGCGCTATCACCTCAGCCTGAAGGTGGATGTATTCCTCCATCGTGCCGTGCAACCTGAGGAGTGCAGCGGACATCCCTTCCTGATGTTCCCGAGCTTGTCTTTGCAGCTCCAGCAACTGTGACATGACCAAGTTCAGAGGCTCTTCTTCTGACTCGGACTCAGCAGATTTCTGGCCTCCAGCAGTCCTCCAAATGCCGAACACCTGGGATGTCCCTGCCTCCACCTGCTGTGGATCAAACAGTGTGATGTGTTCACCAGATTGTGACCCCAAGGCTAATCTAGAGCTAGGTCCCACCGATGTGCGTGTTTCTGCACTGCTGGTGGGTGTGGGTGAGCGCTGTGATGGGACTTCAATGAGGGTGTCATCAGATTCTTCTGAGGTTTCTTCGGGGCTTGAATCGAGGACCTTGGCCATGGAGCCCCTCATCTGCTTCCCAGATGTGCCTACAAAAGCAAGGAGAGAAAGTTAGTGCATGGCAGGGGACTGTGGAACAGGGGTAGTGACTCACAGCATGATGGATGTTGCACTGTTGGATTCTCACTTGGCTGAGCCTCACTAACCTCACCATCAGCACAGGAATAGTCCAGATCGTTACCAGCCAACTAGATGAATCTATTTTCAAAGTCTGTGAGGACCTTGATTCCTTCACCAATCTGCGACCTCTCCCTCTTGTTGTGTGCCAGCTTGTCCTGTGTGAATACAAATGGAGAGAGTGTAAGCAGGACACCTGCCAGGCCAGATAACAAGGATGCCTGGCGTGTGTGTGGGTGGTGAGTGGTGCCATGGATGGAATGAGGAAATGGTCCGCAGGGCAAATGAAGGCGTGTGTGAGAGAGTGAATGGCAATGTCCTTTGAACTGACTGTGAATGAGATCTCTGTGGATGTGTGGTAGGTTTGTGAGTGCGTGAATTAAGAGCGATGAGCAGAGTGACTTACCCTGGCGGAACGGAAGAGATCATCCTCTTTCAGCATTGGGTGGCTATCCTCTTTTGCAGGGCATTGGCACTGACCACCGCTGCCACTGCCTCACCAGCTGGATTGATGACCTTGCTTACTGGTCTGTGTCCAGATCTTGGTTAGAGGACATTGCGGTGGGCCTCCAGTATGTCCGGTAGGCGTTTGAGGGAGGTGTCACTAAATCTGGGGGCAGCCTGTTTCCACCCTTTGACAGCCATCAGTTCCCAGCAGCTTTCTATCCCTTAAAGAGTGCTAGGGCTGTGCAAGGGCTGCCTTTAAATATGCCGCTCAGTTTATTGAGGCCCTGATGTGACAGCAGGACAGACGAATCAGAAGTCACCTTGACAGCAAGGCCTCAGCGGCTCCATTGGTAATTGTGGGCACTGCTGACAGAGGTCAGGGATTGAGAGGGTATCTCAACATGGAGTTGGTCTTGGACAGGTAAAATTAAAGGTAAAAAGGTTAAAATCAGAGGATCCAAGGGGACAGACACTCCTGATGACCCACAGGGGCCGAGGGGACAACTTTCCAGCCCACTGCCCCTCTTTGGAGTACAGAGCTTCCGGCTTCAATGGCCAAAGGGAAGGCGCTCCCGCGAAACTGGTGTCCTCTCCACTTGGCAGGGATTGAGGGAGCTAGGAAAATGTCATTCCTGTATATTTTATATATCTCAGAGCAATGCAGAGATGACACTACTTTCTAAGTGTACAACAGGTTCATTTACAAGAGTTTTAAAATATCGCTACAATCACAAAATGTCTGCACTATGCTTATCCCAGCTCAGCCTCTAGAGCTTCTGTGGCTTCTGTTCACTTTGTTCTGAGTCCACACCCAGGCTTAACCAATCAAACACAGTGAGCATAAATCAGTTACCAGACTCACATAATCAAACAGAGAAAAATTAAACACTACAATGGGTAGTCCAGGAAAATCATCCTTCATAGGGACTTCAGCTATTTAAATTGGCTACCCACCTCTGTTCAGCGGCTAGCAGATCCATACCTGTGGTCCTGCCACTAGGAAGCTTCCTTAGCAATAGGTGTGCATCGGGAACAGTCCCAATGCAGCTCCCCACATTTTTTCCAGCTGCTTTCCAGCCTGAGCTCCAGGAGCTAAGAAAATCCTGTCTGAAGATTTAAAAGGTAATTTTTGTGTG